>NC_134484.1:302652994-302705494 GCF_040206685.1 Ascaphus truei | reverse complement strand
AGAAGGTTCATTTTAACAGATTGCACTCTGCCAATCCAGGAGACATTGAATTTGGACCAGATTTTGAGGTCTGCTGAGAGTGTCTTTAAGAGACACGGATAATTGGCCTTGTATAGGGAGGTGTAGTCATTAGTTATATATACTCCCAGGTATTTTATCGCTTGTTGCTGCCACTTAAAGTCAAAATTAAGCTCTATTTGTTTGGATGTTTCTTTTTGGAGGTAAATATTAAGAGCCTTGGACTTATTATTTATTTTGAAACCTGATAATTTGTTGAAATGTGCCAGATCGGAAAATAGGTTCGACGAGGAGTTAAAAGGCCTAGATATTGTAAAGATAATATCATCAGCAAAGAAAGCCATTTTTCAATTTTGGTCGCATATTTGTATTCCGGAGATATTTGCATTACTTCGAATTTGGGTCGCTAAAGGTTCTATACAGAGGTTCTATAAAGAGATAAGTGATGAGAGGGCACCCCTGACAGGACACACCACTCTTGATTTGTATTTAATCTGAAAGGGTACTTGGCAGATCATTCTGGCACTGGGATCTTTGTAAAGAGACATTATAGCTCCCAGAAACGATCCCCCAAAACAAATACTTTCCGAGTTTCGCTCATATACGTCCAATCTATCAAAAGCTTTATCTGCCTTGAGGCTGAGCAAAATAGAGGGAATTTTTGATTCTTGGGCGTATGCCGTTGTGGCCACTTTGCGCCCAACATTGCCTGCGACCCGGAATAAACCCAACTTGGTCATTACTGTATGAATGAGGGAGGGGAGGATTGATATGATCCTGTTAGCTAGTATCTTTGAGAATATTTTGATGTCCGAATAAATTAGTGAAATTTCATAGGATCCTTCTCCTCTTTGTGGATCAGTGTAATTGGGGCCTGTAACATATTTGGGCAGAAAGAGGAGTCCTCCAACATCTGGGGGGAAGAGAATTTTGGGAAATTTCTTATAATATATGTTAGAAAAGACATCTGGCCCAGGGGCCTTAGATGTTTTCAGATTTTTAATAACCATGGGCAGTTCCTCTGATGTTATTTTCTGGTTAAGCATCTCATTTTGCGCTAGGGTAATCTATGGGAGTTTTAGCGAAGAGAGATGGGAATTAATTATTAATTAACCCGTGGAACTCCTATAAAATTTTGTCAGGTTTGGATGTTAGGACCCTTGTTTGTTGTCTAATGGATTGTATTCCTTTGGTCAGCTTTTTGTTCCTTAATTTTGTTGCTAGCAGAGTGTCTGCTTTGTTAGCTTTTTCGAGAAAAAAAAATATTTTTGTCCACCTCAGACTGCTCAGCTCTCAACACAAGGAGAACATTATGTTCTGCTCTAGCTTCTTTAAGGGTCTTCGTAGAATGATCTTTTTTTTGTGTTGAAGTTAGGAAATAGATTCTGGATTGGAGGTGCTTTATCTTTGCAAGTCTCTCTTTTTTCCAACCTGAGTCTTTTGCTATAATTTTGTCCCTGATCGTAGCTTTGTGTGCCTCCCACACTGTGTGAGGGAGGTTACGCTTCCTATATTAATTTGAAAGAAGGAGGCTATTTCTTGTGCTATATCCTTTGTTACCTCTGGTATTTTTAATAGGGATTCATTCAATCTCCAGTTGGGCCTTGCCTCTCTCATACCCAGTCCGTCAAATGTGACCTCCACTGGGGCGTGGTCGGACCACGTTATGCTGTGGATCTTTGCATTACTAACTCTGGGGAACAACCTGGAATTCACAAAAATATAATCCAATCTTGAATAAAATTGGTGGGGTTATGAGAAGAATCTATAGTCCCTGACCTGATGGTGGGTCTCTCCACCAGTCTACCAGTTGTAAGGCCATGAGTTATTTTTTGAGAGCTTTTACTTTGTGCCTTCTTGCATAGCTTTTTAACTGGTTCAGAGCGACCAATCTATCGTCTTGTCTAATGCCAAATTAAAGTGTGTCCCCCCCTATTATAATCTGGCCTTCCGCTAAATTCCTTAGAATAAGAAAAACTATTCAAAGTTGCTGGTACTGTTGTTGTTTGGGGCGTAAACATTTGCAATTGTTATTTCTTTGCCCAACAGGTTTCTACCAGTATTACATATTGGTCAACCTTGCCTGCTTTCTTATATTTAAGATTAAAGGGTACCCCATTATTTACTAGTATGACTACTCCTCCCTTTCTCTAGGTACAGGGGAAAAAAGATCGTTCTAAATGCCTAATCAAGATACATGTGGGTTCCCATATCTTTGAAATGGGTTTCTTGAAGTAAAATGATGTCCCCTCTTTTCCTTTTATAGTCAGTCATAGCCATCCGTAATTTTTTTTTAGGGCAGTTGAACCCTTTGACGTGTGGGATATTATTCTAAGGGACATTATATATTAATTTATTTTTTAATCTTGCAACGTGTCTGTGTCTGATTGGGCAGGATCTGAGACTATCTGTTAGGTAGTGTGGTACCATTAAGGGTAGGATGGGGAGGAAATTCAACATGGGTGGGGGTGAGCTGACATGGGGTGTAATACCCCATGATGTTCAGATGCCCATAACTGGGGGAGGAGGGAAGAAAGGAGAAAAAATAGAAAGGGGTTTTAAGGGCATCATGCCATTTCTTGCATTTGGTTGGTGGGGCAAAGCACTGCATAAACCGAGCCTCGCAGCACCAAGTTTCCCTTCCTGGGCTGTACATATTTCCATAAATCAATCATACTAGTTTAGAGGAGTATGTTGTCACATATTTTACAAAAAGTCTATCACAAAGCATTAAATAACACTACAGGTATTATATCAAACTTTTCTGTTTCTTAAGTTTATAACGGAAGAAGAAAAAAAACTAACATTAAACCCAACAGTTTGAGCATTAGACATGCATTACAAACATTTCCATAAGCAAATAGACAGAAAACGACCATTCCAACCTCTGTGGCTAGCTCCATGGGGGAACAGAGTTAATTGTTTCCCAGTGATTTTGGGGACGGTTTATGCATCTGCCTTGGATACCCAGGGGGGTGATCTAACCAGCAACCAATTTGACTCTTGGCAAGACAAGTAGCATAAGGATTTACAATGACAGAGTATTTTGGCATAAATCGTGGGCTTGAAGCATAATGGGTGATTTTAGTTACCCAGACAGACTGGGGCAATCACATTAGCACTACAACGAAAGGAAACATGTTTTTGGATGTGCTTAAAGACAATTGTATGACTCAAATTATTGAGGAACCAACCAGGA
The DNA here is from genome assembly GCF_040206685.1 of Ascaphus truei. Classification (NCBI taxonomy): domain Eukaryota; kingdom Metazoa; phylum Chordata; class Amphibia; order Anura; family Ascaphidae; genus Ascaphus; species Ascaphus truei. The sequence goes on along the minus strand of NC_134484.1, from coordinate 302,702,277 downwards.
AAGGGGCAATACTGGATTTGGTATTATCAAACAATGTAGAAGAAATACACAAATGTTCCCGAACATAAATATTTGTTTACTGTAACATGGTCTCATTTGAAATACATGATCAAAAAACATTATATGGTTTCATCAAAGACTTTCTATTTTGGAAAGGATGATATTTATAAACTGAAGACTAATCTACAAGGAATATATTGGGATATATTCAGAAATACCAAATGGAAAACAAAATTATTCATAATTGTCAGCACAGATTTATGAAGGATAGGTCATGCCAAACCAACCTTATTAGTTTCTTTGAGAACGCAAGTAGGAATTTAGCAAAGGAAGTACTAAGGCGCTCTCTCTATAAGTTAGTAAAGATAAATAAAAATGGGTATGATACTATCGTGGTAGAGGAACCCTACATGCACCGAAATACTGGTGCACAACGACAGAATCGAATGTCTGCTGCTCAAAAACAAGGATCTCTCCAGGATCCCCAAATGGATAAAAGAAATGGAGATAGGGGGAGCGCAAATACACAGATATACAGTTAAATAACCAATGGTGAATTGGCTAATGGAATAACCAAACCACCTCATACACTAAGTGCTGAGATAGCCACAGTCAATGCACTTACTTGGTGATGGTAATCTGGGTTGTGGTGGTGGTGGTGGTGGTAAATAAAGAATGCTACTTAGACAGGCATGTGTAAGCAAAGGGTGCTTAAAGGTTTCTTTACTTTGTCCCTTTAGTAGTTGGAACCTCCATTGAGTCTCCAGCAGGACGCTTTTCCAGGTGAAGGCTGTCAAGTCACTGTCACGGGAGGATCTCCCGGTCAGTAAATGCGCGTTGAGAATAAGTATAAATAAAATCGCAGTGATTTATTACACAGCACAAGTACACACTTACATGTAAATATATCCTCGGCGACTACAGCAGAGTCAATGACCCCTGCAGCACAAACAAGTTCCCGATACCGCATCCGGTATACAACTCTGGAATGCAGCCGAGACGGATAGCTACGGCGGCCGCCAAGGGGAAAAAAAGTTACGCAGATGAGAGCAACACATTTTGCTGAACACTCAGCTTCCTCAGGCTCGATGAATCTGCGTGCTGTCCATCTCCTGGTTTAAATACCCTTTTCTTGATGTCAGATGGACTTCCATGCTGCAGCTAATGTTTCCTATGGCTGTTTGCATCCGCTTCTATTTAGGATGGAAGATTGTCCTTTTTCACATATTGGTGAATGAACCGAAGACCTTTCCTCAAATCTAAAACCTTATTCCATGTACAAATCCTAAAGTGATAGTCATTGAATAGATAATCCTTACATTCATTAGAAATTCAGGTTTAAAACTCACCTACATTGGTATATACCCTGTATTGACATAATGTATATCTGCAACTCTTAAGTCATGCTAAAATATTACATGAATAATAAATGAACCCATTGGCTGTGTTCAATGAATTCTTCTTTTACTGGACTACATACTGAAACAAGTAAGCAGTGAGTAGCATTTTGGGGATACCAACAGACTGTGCAGATCAAACCCCATGGCTATTGTGGTAAAAATCTGCAGAAATTATAAAGGGGCATATGGATAAAGTATTGTCCTTGTTCACATATCAGTGATTTGTTTCCATAAGTCAGGAAACCTCATTACATTTTAAAAAGCTAAAATTATGAGAATTAATAAAATGGACAACTGGTACAAACTTATAAAAATGCAATTTAAAAGTAGCATATAATGGAATACATCTTATAATGTCATGGTAATTATTAGCAACTCTTAAGCAATATTAAAATCATACACCAATTCTCTGTGTACAAAACATCCTTCTCACACTTGGTTGGTAGAATACACAATCAAATGAACTATTTAACTGTCTGGGACACAAAAAGGGAGAGAGAGGGGAAGAGAGAGGATAAGAGAGAGGGGGAGAGAGAGGGGGGGGGAGAGAGAGAGAGAGAGAGAGGGGGAGAGAGAGGGGAGAGAGAGAGAGAGAGAGAGAGAGAGAGAGAGAGAGAGAGAGAGAGAGAGAGAGAGAGAGAGAGAGAGAGAGAAAAGGAAAATGAGAATCATGGGCATTTTAACAAACTTACCATTCCAACCATTCTCATAATAGATTTTTCCATGGGAAGGAACATTGTAGTTACACCAGACACATTGATCAGGGCACGTATGAGATTTATGGCAGATGTGAGAGAGCCGCCAAGTCGGGAACAGAGAGATGGACATAGATATGATTCTGAGAGATTCAGATGAAGAGAAATAAATAGTCAAGTCCATTATAGAAGTCCAACATGGGAAAATGTAGAAAGAGGGAGATCAAAAGTGCCTTTTTTAGACTTCCCCCCCACACACACACTTTTCCAGACACAAAAACAGGTTTTCAAGTTTAAGGGATCCAGGTATTCAAAAGAAATCAGAGGAAAAAGGAAGAAAAAGAATACTAAAGGACAGAGAGGGGGAAGGAAGTCTGACGCAAAAAGGCAGATACAGTGAAAATCATTTTTAATATCAGTAAAAAGGTTTTAACACCCATTGAGAATTAGCTAATAGCGAAGGGGTTACGTTTTGCTCCCACAGCTGGACCGAGTGATTTCAGTGTATTTATTGATGTCAATAAATTTATTAGGCAACTGATCATAAATAGGTTCTTCTTGAGTAGAGATGCTAACAGTAGGGAAAGTACCAATAGAATGAATTCTATCAGTATACCTGTGGGTCCAGAAGTCGGCCAGACTTGTTCCACATTAGACACTTTTTTTACATTCAGATTTAAAAGAAAAATGTAAGTTTTATCTGAGTGGGAGCCAGAGGCACTTTTTGGAGGTTTTCTACCAATCAGTGATTGAGGATTTGAAAGGCTTTCAAAGACACCAAGAAAATTCCAGAAAACATTACAAAAGTAGAGAAATTGGTTTTGGAAAAACTAATGGAAGACAAATCCAAACCAATTAAACAGGCTGATAAGGGGGAGGGGTAGTCATTATGGACACTGAATATTATCTTCAGAAAGCCAAAAGGATCTTAAGTGACCAAGTAACCTATGAAAAACTAAGTATTGAACCTACTATGAAATTTAAGAGGGAGTTGTCACTGATATTAAATAGAGGGAAGTCTTTAGGGATACTAAAGGAGAACAAGTATAATTATCTAATGAGAAAAACCCTTGATGGTGATTTTCTATATCTTACCGAAAATTCACAAGAATCTAGAAAAGCCACTGGAAGACCAATTATATTAGGGATAGGGTCCTTGACTTCAAACCTCTCTGAATACATAGATTTTTACCTGCAGAAATATGTAGTCGAGTCGAGATCACACCTACGTGACACCACACAGGTATTGAATATCCTCACAGACATCAGTTGACAGGAAGACTATTTTTTAGTAACCTGCGATGTCACTTCTTTATATACATTCATCAATCATAAAGATGGTTGTAAAGCAGTAAGGAAGAAACTTGAGGGATCCCACGATCCAGTGTGTATAATTAGTAAACACTGGCACTTGGTCCAAAAAGATCCTGTGTTGAAGGGTCATCTGACAGATCATCCCAAAGTCATTTTCACTAAAGCTGCTAATCTGAAAAGCAAACTTGCACCTAGTGTATTTAGAAAGCAAGTAACCAAGACACTGTGACAGTGGCTACCGAAACCAATTGGTTTCCTTCGCTGCCATAGGTGCAAGGCCTGTAATCATGCCTCTAAAGAGAGGACAGAATTTAGCTGACATAAAATGGGTGAAGATTTCCACATGAAGCATTTCATTAACTGCAGATCATTATTTGTAATATATAATTTGGAATGTCCATGTGGGCCCCAGTATGTCGGACACACATCCAGACCCTTGCGGGTCCGCATACTGGAACACATGGGCAACATTAGAAAGAAACTCCCTACACACAACGTCTCAAGACATTTTGACCTGGTCCATGCTGGCAACCAAGCCGGGTTGATTTATAGAGGGATTTAATGTGTACCCCAAAATTAGAGGGGAGGGGACAGGTTAGTGAAACTCTGCAAGGAGGAGACATTTTGGATTTATAGTTTGAAGAACCTGGTCCCGATTGGGCTCAATGTGGACTTAAGATATTGGAGCTTTTATTTAAAGAGCATCACCAGTAGCTACTGTACTTCTTTTGTATTTTTTCATTAGATCACTATTAACGACTCCAAGAAAATGTTAGGGGCCACTTGCTAGGCTTCCAAATTTGATGTTTTGACCGGTGTAATTTGTACACTACCGTTTTTAATTGACATTTATTTCAGTTAATATTGATTTTGTATTTCTTTTGCTCCTCTCTGATCTCTTCGGATTAGCACCACCATCGTCTAGGGGTAATATCTGCATTGTTTTTGTTGGAATTTTCTAAATATCCCACACAGTTAAATTGTTAATTTGATTGTGTATGTATTCTACCAACGAAGTGTGAGGAGGATGTATTGTACACAGATTATTGGTTTATGATTTTAATATGGCTTAAGAGTTGCTAATAATTACCATGACATTATAACATGTATTCCATTATATGCTAGTTTTAAATTGCATTTTTATAAGTTTATACCAATTGTCCACTGTATTATCATCATTTTAGCTTTTTAAAATGTAATGAGGTTTTAGACTTAAGGAAAGTTAATCAATAATATGTGAACAAGGACAAAACTTTATCCATATGCCCCTTTATAATTTCTGCAGATTTTTATCACCACTGCCTAGGGATTTGATCTGCATGGTCTGTTGGTATCCACTTTTTCTCTCAGCAGCCACCGTAGCTGTCCATCAAGGCTGCGTTCCAGGGTTTTATACCGGACGCAGTATCGGGGACCAGTCTGTGCATCAGGGATCACAGACTCTGCCGTAATCACCAAGGACGTATTTACATGCAAGTATGTAATTGTTCAGTGTAATAAATCACTGCGATTGTCCTTACACTTATTCTCCATGCGCAATTACTGACCGGGAGATCCTCCCATGATGGAGTGACTTAACAGTCTTCACCTGGAGAAGCGTCCCACTGAAGACTCAATGGAGGTTCCAACTACTAAACGTCGCCATGACAAAAGCACATCAAAAGACACGGTGGGGTCACGTGATATGACCCACATCATTTGACACCGGGTTCTTACCAAGGGGGGGGGGGGGGTGAGCAAAAGTTGAGACTGCCAGGCAGGGGTGTGCATGCAAAAAACTTTGCGCACCCCTGTTAAGACTTAGTGTATGAGGTGGTTTGGTCATTTCATTAGCCAATGCACCATTGGCTATTTGACTGTATATCTGTGTATTAGATATTAAACCCAAAGATACCCAATGCACCTGGATTGAAAACTGGTTGAAGAATAGACACAGAATTGTCATAAATGGAACTTTTTCAGGATGGGCTGAAGTTGTGAGTGGAGTACCTCAGGGATCGGTACTGGGAACCCTGCTTTTTAACTTGTTTATTAAGGACCTTGGCAGTTGACATAGAGAGCAAAGTCCATCTTTGCGGGTGACACTAAATTGTGTAAGGTAGTAGAAACAAGATGTACTTTCTCTAAAGAAGCAGGGATAGACTAGAAACTTGGGCAAGTAAATGGCAGATGAGGTTTAATACAGATAAATGTAAGGTTATGCATTTGGGAAGGAAGAATAAACAGGCGACTTACACATTAAATGGGGATAAATTAAGGGAATCCTTGATGGAGAAGGGATTTAGGAGTGATTGTAGACAGCAGGCTTGGCAATAGTGCCCAACGTCATGCAGCAGCTGCAAAAGGCAAAAAAGATCTTAACTTGCATTAAACAGGCAATGGATGGAAGGGAAGTAAACATAATTATGCCCCTTTATAAAGCATTAGTAAGACCTCAGTGGAATAGGACTCTCCCACTCAACGCGTTTCAAAACCTATTCCACTGAACACTCAGGAGACGCGACGCAGGCAGCCTGAGCACCGCCGGGGCCGAACCGGAACGGACGTCAGACTCTCAGGGACGCAACTGAGCAGGGACCGCAGACCGCTTCTGCTGGCTATCCACTGAGAACAGATAACCAACTCGGGCACAACGGACGTTCAACGGAGGCGGTGAGCTAGCACGTCGTGCGGCTTCTCCTATACACTAGATAGTGTTATGTGCCTGTTTTAATTATTTCTATTGTAAGTGAAAATTCTATATTTTTAAGATAAAAGTTTCATACCTAGTTGATCTGTGCTATGGAGCTCTTTCTTATCTCTCATTATTGGGGTAGCTTCTTCTGAGCGTTGTGGATGACGTTTTACTGCATCACATCTACCCTGGATTAACTGCCACAGCTTTGGCTAAAACTGCTTTTGAACATCTTACATCTCGTGAGTAGGATGTCTGTAGAGCCAAGATTAGAGCTGTTATTGGTCCAGCATTACACTACTCCTACACTTAGATTGTTTGTGTTTTGTTGTCTTTCTTCCCTATATGCTCCCCCTGGACTTTGTGAATCTACATTTACTGTTCAAAACTGTACACAAGTCTGCTGCTATTTCAACAGTGATGGCTCAGCACCAAAAAGTGCTAACAGTGAAAAAACATAAGGATGAGAATTTAGCTCTGAAAAGTTTACAAGACAATTCAGAGCTAATTATTAGACAAGTGGACAAAGGAGGGGGAGTAGTCCTCTTAAACAGAATAGATTATATAAGAGAGACTATCATAGGAATTTAGATGATACAACTTATTATAAAAAAAACTAAACAATAATCCGACAGAAGTTTTTATTAAAGATCTTACAACACTTTTAGATGATGCAGTTAAGACTTATTACCAAAACAGAATTTTCTTTTTTTATATGAAGAATTCCCTGGGATACTTTTACTGTACTTGTTTATTAAAATTAAATTGTGAGATCACATGATGTCGGAGAGGTGAATGGCAGCTTAGTGGCAGAGCTCCTTCCCCACCGGTGCCTTTAGCTCAAAATATAGCAGCAGCAGGCGATCACTGCTTATTTCCCCACGAGTGTGTTCCTAAATACACAGAGATGGCAATGGGCAAAACTCTCAGGAAAAAGACCCAACCTGTCACCACTTACTTTAAAGTAAGTGGTGGCAGGTTGGGTCTTTTTCCTGAGAAAGTAAAGAACCAGCAAAGACAGGCAAAGCAGGGATCCAGGCCCCGTCACCTTGCTCAGACCCAGAGATGGAGATTGCGGACGAAGAGCCCGAACCAGAGGATCTCGACATCATGCGGCGCAAAGACATGAAGGAATTTTGTTCCAATATGAAGAAATTCTTTAAATCGGAGCTGTGGGCTTTGAGAAAGGACGTGGATGAGCTGGGTGAGAGGACTGCAGCCCTAGAATCCAGGTCAGACGAGACTGCAGGGGCTCTGACAAACACCCAAAAACAAGTGAACACACTAATGGATCAAGTTAGAACTCTAGAGGACAAAATAGAGGATGGCGAGAACAGAGACCGGAGGTGCAATATCAGACTGCGGGGAGTACCTGAATCTGTCACTGACCCTGAAGCTTTTTCAACGAGCTGGCTGGAACATCTCTTTCCAGACAAATCTGCAGGGGAGCTTATTTTAGACAGATGTCACCGAGCGCTTAGAGGGAGACCCCAAAAAGGAGACCCCCCCAGGGACATAGTGATGCGCTTCCATCATTACAGGGTCAAGGAGGAGACCTGCAGAATCTCCAGGGAAAACAAAGTCATGGAGTTCCAGCGGATCAAATTTCAAGTTTTCCAGGACCTGTCCCCAGCTACCCTAGCTAAAAGACGCACGCTAGCCCATATAACAAAGTCCCTAAGAGACCAGAATATCCGTTACCGGTGGTTGTTCCCCTGTGCACTGCTTGTAATAAAAAATGGGGTGGCTCACACCCTCAAAAATGCAGACGGCGGAGATGATTTCCTCAAACGGGTAGGGGCTTCGGAGCCCTCCCTAAGCCCCCCATGGCTGACAGCAGCTAAAGATGGTGCCCCAGCCCCCACATGGAACAGAGCTGGTACCACACATATGGAGGTTCAGGCTGCAGAGTCGGCTGCCAGCTCCCCCTAAGAGGATTCTGTCAGTCACCAACACCTAAACGACATGGACTATGATCTCTAAAAGGAGAAGCGGAGAACTACCTGACCGATATAACCCTCCCCCGCTGAGCCCTGGTGGATGATAAATACCTCAATGGCATCTCCCACGACCCGCATGCAAATCTGGAGCGGTGGCCATCTTGCCTTGCTCCTTCCCCAGAAAGCGCGGGAGTCCCTCTGCCCTTCGCGGGCTTTGCTGCTGACGTTGGCGAGGTGATCCGTCGTCTCGCGAGACCTGGACTCGTGCTCTGGGGGAGGCAGCGGCGCCTGCCGATGACGTCAGCGGGGAGCTCCGTCGTCTCCCGAGACCTGGTCTCGGGCTCTGGAGGGGGCGCCGGCAGGAACGCAGCACAGGGAGCACCAGGGGAAGGCCGGCGCGACACAGCCCCATAGCAACGCGCTGCAAAGCCTCTAGGCAGGCATGGCAGCAGACGAGGGGGGACCCATCGCTAACGTACAAGGAGATGGTAGTGGCACCCCTCCCGTGTCATGGGGGGGCCGTCACAGCCCCACAATGGCCCCGGCCGCCCAAAGATGGCCCCCTGATAACCTCTGAACTATGAGAAGGGCCGGGGAAAAGGAGCAGCGGGCCATGAGAGAGAGGGGAGGGGGAGAAGGCATAAAAGAGGGGAGGGAGAGAGGACATAGGAGGGGGGAGAGATGGGAGGAAGATAGGTCAAGATTAAGAAAAGAGAGGATGAGGGAATTGAAGGCAGAGGGTAGAAGGGGGAGATTCAGGGGGGGGGAGGGATTTAGGAGCAGGGGGGGGGGGGTAAGGTAAGGGTAGATAGATTAAAATTAGCCCCGATATCTCCAGCATATACTAGGAAGCAATAAAAACACCTCTCCAATAGCACACACTCACCTCACTATACCCACAGCAGATACAGACACAACGTAGATAGGCAGTTTAGTAACAAGGAAAGCTAAACACGCCTCCTGCTCGTGAGTTGCTTACGAGGCTCTGGGATTGAATCACCTCTTATGGTTCTTCACCATCAGCGCACTCAGAGCAAGAGAGGCGAGGGAAAATAACACATAGGCACCGGTGGGGTCACCCATGTCGGCGCGCATGTGCTTCTCGTTTCGGTCCCCGAAAACAGGGGATCGCATACATGTCCCAGGGAGGGCAGATTCCAGTGCAAAGAGATTGCTGGGTCAGCTGCATACTCCCTCGGGCAGAAGAGCCGCACTCGGGGGCCCCCGAGTCGGGCTCTTATTTCATTTTATTTTTTGTGTTTTTATGTTTGATTTGTTTTTTGGTGTAATATAAGTTTTCTCCCTCTTGTACTTCCCTATATTCTGTCTTGCCTCCCGACCTCCACCACCATCCCCCCTCCCTCCACACACAGCTGGAGGTATCTATCTGAATGCAAAAGTGGGGTCATCGCTCAGGTACCCGGCCCAGGCATGGTCAACATCGGTCCTAACGAAGACTTCTCGGGTAAGTGGTCAAATGTTAAGCTACTGCTGCACACAAACACTAATTTATGGCTTTAACATTGATATCCCACAATGTTAAGGGATTCAACAATCCCACCAAAAGGAAGATAGCATTCTCCGATTATAAACGAAAGCATGTAGATATCTTGCTACTGCAGGAGATGCATTTTAGCAGTCAAAACACCCCTAAATTCCTAGATAAAGAGTTCTCCCAGGTTTATCTATCCTCGGCCTCCGTAAAAAAGCGGGGGGTGGCCATATTGGTTAGAAATAAGACCCCGTTCGTATTACAATCCACCAAACGTGACACAGATGGCAGATACATAATTATAACTGGTACAATTTGAGGTAAATATATCACCTTGGCCTCGGTCTATGCCCCTTGCGAACAGGATGCGTCCTTCTTCGATCATTTCTTTAAAATCCTATATCACACGGCTAAAGGGAGCGTCCTGCTAGCGGCAGATATCAATATGGTCATGTAACCACATATAGATAGGTCAGGAGGGACAGGTGTAGATAATAAGGGAGCCGGGATCTCTCTCCGCAGGGGCCTCAAAACTAATCAGTTGACTGATATTTGGAGAGAGTTACACCCTGCGGACAGAGATTACACATTCTACTCCCATCCTCATGGCTCATACAGCAGAATTGATTACTTTTTTTTATCTCATGTCAACTGATTCCTATGGTCTCCCTAGCCGGGATCCATGATATTTCATGGTCTGACCATGCACCGATAGAGCTAAGGTGCAATAATATTCAGGCCATTAGACCAGGAGCAAATTGGAAACTCAATGAATCTATCCTAAAAATCCCTTCGATATGTGAGGCTATTGGCAGTGAAATCAAACAATTTTTCCATATCAACCTAGGATCGGTCAACTCCCCCCTCACATTATGGGAAGCTCATAAAGCAACATTGCGAGGCACGCTAATCAATCTCACGGCCAAACGGAAAAGAGAAAAGGAAGCCAAAATTATCACACTCCAATCTAAATTACATTCACTCTCCTTAAAACACAAAAATAGCCCAGACCCTCAATCCCTCCAAGAAATTAAGGACACCAAAATTGAGTTGAATCTACTTTTGACTTCAAAAGCTGAGAATTCACTGAGTTGGTCAAAGAGGAAATTTCACGAGAAGGCAAACAGACCGGACACAATGCTGGCGCGTATGCTCAAAGACAGGTTGTCAAAATATAACATCCCAGCCATACGTCTAAAATCCGGGTCCACCTCAGCCAACCCGATGAAAATAGTTGAAGAATTCGGTTCATTCTATGAATCCTTATATAATGGGGAGAAGGTGGCCCATAATTCTGTAACGAGCGGGGCACTGCGAGATTTCCTGGCCAGCTCAAATCTAGGGAGATTGACAGCTACCGATAGAGAGGCCCTCGGGGCAGATTTCTCTATAGAGGAGCTCTCACAGGCTATCAAAGAGCTGAAACCATCAAAGGCCCCTGGGCCGGATGGCTTTTCGGGGTTATATTACAAAAAATTTGTCAAACTGCTCGCCCCGAGGCTGCTCCAGGTGTTTAACGCGATTTTAGCAGGAGCTCCCATCCCCAGAGAGATGCTGCAGGCGTCCATATCTCTAATCTATAAGCCTGGTAAGGATCCGCTGGATTGTAAAAGCTACAGACCAATTTCACTAATTAATACAGACATCAAATTGTACGCAAAATTACTGGCCAATAGACTTTGTCAAATCCTACCCAGACTTGTACACCCAGATCAAGTCGGATTTATTAAAGGCAGACAGGCAGCGGATAATACCCGACAATTTATTGATCTGATAGAATTGTCTAATAAAACGAACACCCAAAGTATGGTACTAAGTCTGGATGCAGAAAAAGCTTTTGATAGGATAGACTGGCCTTATTTGAAAGAGACGCTTGCGGCATTCGGCTTTGGGGATCAGGTGAGTAAGGCGATTCTGGCGCTTTACTCAGGCCCTACCGCCAGGGTCATGCATCAGGGCTACCCCTCTCGACCATTTTCGATAAAGAGTAGCACGAGACAGGGCTGCCCACTTTCGCCCCTAGTATTCGCCCTGTGCATTGAACCACTGGCGGCACAAATCAGAGGCAACCCGGACATCTCGGGGTTGAGCGCTTATACGCAATCTCACAAAGCGGCCCTATATGCAGATGACATCCTCTTGATTATTACAAAACCCCTCACCTCCCTGCCAAATCTTTTTGACCTGTTAGCTAGATTCTAAAAGACCTCAGGGTTCAAAATCAACCAGTCTAAATCTGAGGCTCTCAACATCAACCTCCCTAAACATACTGAGAAATTACTTCAACTGAATGTCAAATTTAACTGGCAAAAGAAGAGTATTAAATACCTGGGAGTCCACATCACTAAGGATTTTACTAGCATTTATAAAGCAAATTACCCCAATCTGATCCGGACTCTAAAATCTGATCTACATAGATGGACCTCCCAGAGAATCTCCTGGATAGGTAGGATACATAGCGTTAAAATGAACTTACTCCCCCGTATCCTTTACCTCTTCCAAACGCTGCCTGTACCTCTCAGACTGAGGGATGTACTCTCCCTTAAGTCTGAGATATCTAACTTTATATGGGGAGGAAAAAAACCGAGAGTAAATAAATTGAATATGAAAAGACCTGTTCTGGCAGGCGGGCTGGCGGTGACCTGTCTGTTATACTACAAAGCGGCACAATTAAGCCAAATTGTTCAATGGCAATCCTACCCAAATTCGAAACGCTGGGTAGAGCTCGAAAGCGCTGCTTGCTCCCCATTGGAACTGCGCAGCTTGATTTGGATGCCCAAAACAGCGCGAAAATCCGCTGCCGCGCCGCTTTCCTCGATGACCAACTCACTGGCAGTCTGGGAGGCAAATAAGTTGCGGCATTCCCTCACGTCAACACATACTATGATGACCCCATTATGGAACAACCCTCTATTCGCTCTTGGCCTATTAGGTAGTACTACCTCAATTTGGAAACAAAAAGGCTATAGACGTATTAAAGACCTGGAGGGTTATAATTTGAAGATCAAAACATTCGACCACATTAGACAGGAAAATGATATGCCCCACTCAGAATTCTTTAGATATCTCCAGGTTAGAGCATTCTACAATAAATTTGATCCATATCCCCCATAAACTTCCTTCGAAAAGCTCTGTCTGGCAGAAACAGACACTAAGGGACTTATCTCACAGTTATATAGCGAGGTAGTTAGTTTTGCTGCACAGGGACAACAAACGCCCTCTTTCCGGTCCCAATGGGAAACAGATCTAGGAGAGACCCTTGAGGATGAGGAGTGGAAGGCTATATTTTTAGCCACGGCAAAGAGCTCTATCTGCTTCACTCTTAAGGAGAACGCATATAAAGTCCTTATGCGATGGTATCTCACCCCACTAAAATTATCAAGGTTTGTGCCGGGTTCCTCCCCGCTGTGTCCAAGACAGTGCGGGGGAACGGCAGACCTGTTACATATGCTGTGGTCCTGCCCGCAGATCTCCCCATTGTGGGAATCAATTAGAAATTGGATCCAGAAGATTTTCGATCTTGAAATACCACCGGACCCATGGCTGTTCCTTCTGAACAGACCATTAACGGGCCTCACCAAAGCAAGTAATAAACTAATCGCACATTTTGCACTAGCCACGCGGTGCGAGATCGCAGCATTATGGAAACGCCCCGACATCCCAAATATCCCAAAGATTCGGAATCGAATGTGGTTTATATGCCAGATGGAGAAGTTAACGAGTTTAGTTAACGACACTGGCACCAATTAGCTAAAAGTCTGGACGCCTTGGCTGGCACAGACGGATATCCCGGGGGTCGAGAAAGAATCAATTTGGCTATGATAGTAACAGATGCGTTCTCCTCGGGATGGAGTAACTATCTCCAATCTAGAGACACAGGACATTGCCCTATAGCACTACTGAGATAACACAGGGGCATTAAGGAAGACCCGTCTACATCAAGCGGGACCGCGGCCTGGAACGCTCCATGCGAAAAGGAAGAGGAATACCACAGACACTGTCTATCCTAACTTATCCCGTTTGTATTTGATAAGGTTGGCCCTGTGTAGGTCAACCTTATCAAATACAAACGGGATAAGTTGAAGCAGGTCAAATCTGATTATAAAGAACGCAAAGTGTATAAATGGCTTTTGGGGCTTAGTGACAGCACTCAGGGTAGACCAGGGCAAAGGAGATACTATTCCAAATCCAGAAAGGCAGCTTTGGAGGGTCAAGATACAATACCAGTGACACGGACCTATCTGAAACCCAGGACAACACTACTACTGAACCTTTTTTAGCAAAACTACCGAATCTCGGCAAGAAACCTCCGTTACCAGATTCAGACGCCGGGGACCAATCCGGAGGGGCGGTTGGAAATCAAAGGTCTCTACCACGAGAGTCCAAGACGAAAGGGGCGAGGGGAAGAACACAGAATCGGTAATCTTTAATTTATCGGACTATACCCTCACCCCGGCAGAGGTGGCGGTACTCCATAAAGGGCTCTCTTTTGTTCCCACTAACGCACAACAGCCCTTTGACTGGGAAGAAGACCTATACAGGATGCACCGTCAGCTGAAATTGAAAGACTTTTTCTGCACGAGAGATGAGTCTGCTACCACTGGCAGGGGATTGAGCGTCTATTCGGATACTAAGAAATTCAGACCCAGAAGTGTTTTTGATCCGCAGATTACCAATCATAGAATTTCCACCTTCATGGGACTGGTTGAATCAAATACTAAACCACGAGTTATGAACCGTCAGATTAGCTATCACAATCTCACCAAGAGTGAGCGTCTGGCATTAAGATCCCTTAACAACAGAAGGGAAATTATCATCAAGCCTGTGGACAAAGGAGGAGGCATTGTAATAATGCCATACTCCTATTACCGCAATGAGATTCTGGGTCAACTCGCCCACCAGGACCGTTATAAAAAGCAAACCGCAGATCCCACAGCGGTATATAAGCGTGAGGTGGATTCAATTATCACAATGGGACTAAATAATGGCTGGATCTCGAAGGATTTGGCTAAATTCTTGACCACTGACTTTCCGATTATGCCCGTACTCTACACCTTGCCTAAGGTACATAAGTCTCTCATAGCCCTGCCGGGTAGACCAATAATCTCGGCACGGTCATCACTATGCCACCCATTGTCACAGTTTGTTGATTTTCACCTGCAGCCTATGGTCCTACAGATGTCATCAAATATTAAAGATACTACGGACTTCATAACTAAACTGTCAGCACTATCATTGGATTTAACAGATGTCTTGCTTGTGACACTTGACGTGTCAAGCTTGTACACTAACATCCCCCACCAGGAGGGGATGGAAGCTGTCAGGAGCCATCTACATTGTACTGGCCGAGGAGATAGTCCTCCATCAGAGTTCCTTATGACTCTGATAGATTTTATATTACATAAGAATTACTTCAGATTCGAACGGACGTACTATCTCCAACTCATGGGAACTGCTATGGGGTCCAATATGGCCCCATCTTATGCGAATATCTATATGGACACATATGAGCAGATACACCTTCTACATGATGCTCCACACGCTGAGTCTATTTTATATTATGCTAGATTCACCGATGATGTGTTCCTCCTGTGGGGTGGGGGCGAACATGATCTGTTGGAATTTATTCATTATGTGAATCTCATACCATCAAACATACGCTTCACGTACCAGTACAGTGCCACTAATATAGTGTTCCTGGATACCGTGGTATATAAGGAAAATAATGTATTGTGTACTAGAATACATACCAAGGACACAAATAAGAATACTCTCTTAGACGCTCAGAGTCATCATCCTCCCCCTCTCAAGAAGGGACTCCCCTTTTCACAAATGCTCCGGGTACGGAGAATTACAAGCGATCCTACAGTACGCATATTGAAGCAGCTTTACAGAAAATGGCAGATCGCTTCAGAGAGAGGGGCTACGATCGGACAGAAATTGATCAAGCATTAGCCAAAGCAAGTTTACCGGCAAGGGGTGATATACTGAAACCTACGGTGACAACCAAGGAAAATGATCGGTTTCACATAGTAACAACATATAGTACTGCCTCAAGCCAAATACAACGCAGTATAAAGCAAAATTGGCACATTTTGGCGAATGATAAACGTATCGGAAAACATTTTGTGTCCCCACCCCTCTTTTGCTATTGGCGGGGTCGGAATGTGGAGGATTACCTCATAAAGGCGGACCCAGTGGATAAATATGCAGCGAAAACGACCTGGCTCACAAAGGCTCCGGGGGGTGCACAAGAGGTTGAATAAATTGCCAGTATTTAATGCTGGGCAACACTTTTATGCATCCGCATAAAGGTTATCCAATTAAAATTGTGGATTTTCTCAATTGTGACTCGAAATCATCACTTCTCACAACCAGATCATTCCATAAATGATTTAAAAATCAAAATCCTCAATGGAATGTTTTAAAGCACCCAAGAACGGAAAACATTTGAACTCAGAATGATAAAACTCTTTGACACCAAAACCAAAGGACTTAATGCGGACATGGGTTTTCTCACACCCTATCAAAATTGTTTGTAATTATCCTGCTTGCCTCAATTCTTATCCACACTTTCTCTCCCCCCCAGCATCCCTTCACCTCCCCACCTTTCTTTGACACTGTCTCCTGGCTTCAAACACTTAACACCCTACCTTATCTACAGTAAATGTTTTTTTTTCCCCTCTCTCTACACTGTTTTAGCCATTGAATCCTTTGTATATCAGTATTGCTTGACCTGAAGAAGAGAGGAGAACTCTCGAAAGCTTGTCCTATGACATAAATTGTTAGTCCAATAAAAAAGGTATCACCTAATACTGTAGAACTCATTTATTCTGCACTATATATATATATATATATATATATATATATATATATATATATATTAGGAACAATAGGGGAGCCCCTGCTGCGGCCACAATGAAATTAGGCTGTGAACGGTGCAATGGGTATAATTGTAGTAATAAGGATAGAGAGAGAAAACCCAATGTTGCACTCAAGTTCACCCTCTGGTGATTAATGAATGAATTAAAACATAAACTTTATTAAGAACAATAATTAAAATAGTGGGTGTTAAAACGACGTACTGCAGGGTAGGTGGATCAATAATACTGATAGCCGTATAGGCTCAGGATCAAAAGTGATGGTGTGTGTTAGGGATATCCAGATCACACACACCTGGCGAGACAAACACAGAAATCCTAATGTGGACCTGTGTATAAAGGAATACTATAGGGTGTGTTCAGGTAGATACTTAAACTTCTAGTCACCTATGGCAGAGTCTGCATATACCAAGGTAGAAATAGGTAATATGACTAGTAGTGACTAATATATATAAAAAACAAATAAACTATATATACCAGTAAAGTATGTAATCAGCTGATACTCCTTTAGTGAATGATAGTGTACCTTGCACGGTGTCAGAGTGACCTCAGGTAACCTATTCTGCAAGATTATAACGTCCTCTATTCACACATTTTAATTATCCAGACATAGACTGGGGCAATGAGATTATTATTACAACAAAAGGAAACAGGTTTTTGGGGGTGCTTAGAGACAATTATATGACCCAAATTCTTGAGGAACCAATCAGGAGAGGGGCAGTACTGGATTTTGTCATATCAAACAATGCATTTCATTTAAGTGCCTTCGGGAAGCGCGCAGGGCCTCTGTAAACCTTGCGCTCCCCCCGCAAAAAGTCTCGCACCCCCCAGTTTGCGCACCACTGCTGTAAGTTGTTTGGTTCCCTTTGGCAAATGAAATTGCAACTAATTTCAATCAAAAGGACTTAACCGTAAAAAATTGTTTTAAATCCCTGGTGAGATTTCGGCTTTAACTTAATTGTTTTGCCCTTTCCATATCTATTTATTTATAAAATGTTTTACCAGGTAATAGATTGAGAGTTACCTTTCATTTTCAAGTATGTCCTGGGCATAGAGTTATGATGACAAATAATACATTGTTACAAATACATAGTTACATAAGTGAAGAGGGTATACATTATATGCAAGGCATTGCATGCACGGTTAGGGTAATATATATTATAGGCATATGTAACCGTTACAGACCAGATTAAAATGTGAGACAGCTTTAGTTTTGAAAGAACAGACTGGTGGTGGCTGTGAGAGTCTCCGGTAGGTTGTTCCAGTTTTGGGGTGCACAGTAAGAGAAGGAAGAACGGCCGGATACTTTGCTGAACCTTGGGACCATGAACAGTCTTTCGGAGTCAGATCTCAGATGATAAGTGCTGCATGTGGTAGGGGTGAGGAGCTTGTTCAGGTGACCGGTAGCTTACCCAGAAAGTATTTGAAGGCAAGACAGGAGAGATGAACTTTGCGCCTAGACTCAAGTGATGACAACTCTAGTTCTTTGAGCATTTCGCAGTGATGTGTTGTGGTTGAATTGGAGAACAAAATTGCATATTGAATTGTAGAGGGTATCAAGTTTGCTAAGGTGGGTTTGGGGTGTCGAGCTGTATACTATGCCCCATAGTCCCCCTTTACTATTTATATTTGCTATATCCTCACTTCTTTTCAAATTATGCACTTCTTTCGACCAGCCTCATTATATCTCCAACGCTATTCATATATCTCCATTTCTCCTTCCTTCGCTACTTCTCAGTTCACATGAACTCCTTTCTTACCTGCACCCTCTGTCACTACACAGCTATACCCCCTGCACTAAAAACACAACCCTACAAATTATCCTCACACATTCTCTTTCTATCCATGCTTCTCCTCTTTGCTTCTAGGGATATCTCTCCCAATTCTGGACCCTGCTTTATTTCTACATGCACTCGGCCTCACCTGCCAAATGCAACTTCTACTCCTTCTGGTGTCAACCCCTCAACTTAATACCCATCCCCTGCCAACCTCCATCCTCTCTCCCTTTCTCCTGTGCCCTGTGGAATGCTCGCTACCTCTCTAACAAGTTCCTCTCTGTGCACGACTTTCTCCCTCACTCTGCTCCTATTTGCTATAACGGAGACCTGGCTCACTCACTCTGACTCTGCTCTGGAAGCTGCCCTCTCATGGTGGCCTATTGTTCTCCCACACTCCGCGCCCTGAGTGTAGGGGTGGAGGCGTGGGGCTCATGCTCTCCTCTATCTGCCGTTATCGAACACTTTCTATTCCTCCCTCTCTTGCTTTTTCCTCCTTTGAGGCTCACACTGTACAGATCTTCTCTCCTCCCCCTGTTCACGTGGTTGTCATCTATCGCCCACCTACCTCTACTCATCCCCTTTCTGCCTTTCTCTCTCACTTTGAATACTGGCTCTCTTTCTTTCTCTCTTCAGACTCCCGTTATTCTCCTTGGGGACTTCAACTGTCACATTGATGACCCCTCTCTCCCTTGGGCTTCCCGCTTTCTCTCTCTAACCTCTTATTTTATCCTTCAACAGTAGACTACTGCCAGAACTGTTTTTCACTAAAAACTCTCTTCTGATTTTTCCATTTCACCCTTTCCTCTCTGACCATCACCTAATCTCATTTTCTCTCTCGCTTCTCCCCTTCTCCATCTCCATCTACCCCACGTTTCTGCAGAAACCTGCGCTCTATTAACCTACCAGCCTTTGATTCCACTTTACGCTCCTCTCCTCTCTCAGTTCTACCGCAGACCCTGACAACCTGATCAGGAACTACAACTCTGCCTTATCCTCCTCTCTTGATCTACATGCCCCACTTTCTCTCTGCCGTCCTCACCCTTCTAATCCCAGACCCTGGCTAAATTCCCACACGCGCATGCTACGTTCCTCCACCCGTTCCTCTGAACGCCTCTAGAGGAAATCTAACACTATCGCAGACTTCCTTCACTACAAATTTTTGCAATCCAGTTTCAACCCTGCCCTCTCTCAGGCTAAACAAACCTACTTTTCTTCACTAATCAACGAGCACAAGTCTAACCCACACCAACTCTACTCTGTCTTTGACTCTCTACTCAGACCACCCTCAGCTGCCTCTTCTTCTCTGACATCTCACCTCAGGACTTTGCTGACTATTTATAGGAAAAGGTGGAATCCATACGTCAGAACATCCCCTCTGTTTCCTCCTCCCTTCCTACACTGCTTCCTAACTCTCCTCCTGCCTGCCTTGACTCTTTTTCCGCTATGTCTGAGGAGGATGTGCTGATCTCCTCCTCTTCTACCACCTGCCCTCTTGACCCCATTCCCTCACATCTCCTAAAACCTCTTGCGCCTACTATAATCCCTACACTCACAAACATTTTTTAACTCAACCCTCTACTCTGGTACCTTTCCCTCCTCCTTCATACATGCAACAGTTATACCATTACTCAAAAGCAGCAAGCTTGACCCTACCTGTCTTTCCAAGTATCGACCTGTCTCCCTCCTGCCTTTAAACTCCTTGAATATCTTGTGTTCTCTCGCTTGCTTCACTTTCTCAACACGTATTCTCTCCTAGACTCTCTAAAATCTGGCTTCCACACTGCTCACTCGACTGAAACAGCCCTTCCTAAAATAACTGGTGACCTCCGTGCTGCCAAAGACACAGGTCATTACACTCTGCTCATATTACTTGACGTACCTGCAGCATTTGACACAGAGGACCACCCTCTTCTCCTTCACATTCTCCATACTCTTGATATTCTTAACAAAGCTCTATCCTGGATCTCCTCTTAACTCTCCCATCATACTTTGTGTCTCTTTGCAAACACCTCCTCCTTCTCTATCAATCTCTCTGTGGGGGTACCCCAGGGCTCTGTCCTGTGACCTCTTCTCTTTACACACTTTCTCTTGGTGACCTAATCACATCTCTTGGGTTTAAATATCACCTCCATGCTGATGACACACAAAATTACTTTTCAACCCCTGACCTTACACCTGCTGTACAGACCAAAGTTTCTGAAAGTTTCTCTGCGATATCATCCTGGATGACCCTCCGCCGACTTAAACTTAACATGGCAAAAACAGAGCTCCTCATACTTCCTCCCAAACATGGCCCTACTACCTCCTTCCACATTACTGTTGGAAGTACTACTTTCACCCAGTAGCCCAAGCACACTACCTAGGGGTCACATTCGACTCCTCTCTGACATTCAAAACATATCTAAAACATGTCGCTTTTTCCTCCACAATATTACAAAGATGCACCCTTTCCTCTGTTGCTTGACTGCTAAAACTCATGTCCTCATTCTCTCCCATCTCTATTACTGTAACTTCCTGCTGTCCATCCGTCCTTCCTACCACTTGTCTCCCCTACAATCTATCATTAACGCTGCTGCCAGAATCACTCTCCAATTTCCTAAATCTGTCTCAGCGTCTCCCCTGCTGAAATCACTCTCCTGGCTTCCTATCAAATCACACATCCCACACTCAATTCTCCTCCTCACTTTTAAAGCTTTACACTCTTCTGCTCCTACTTACATCAGCCCTAATTTCTCGCTATGCACCATCCTGACTCTTGCGTTCTGCTCAAGGATGCCTTTTCTCTACCCCCTTTGTATCTAAAGCCCTCTCCCACCTTAAGCCTCTCACTGAGAGCCCAACACCTCTGGAATACCCTTCCCTTCAATACCTGACTAGCACCCTCTCTATACACCTTTAAGACCCACTTGCTTAAAGAAGCATATGAGTAGCACCGTGGCTAATAATATACACGATGCATAAAGCTTGGCCCCCTGCAGATGTGCTTACCAGAATGTCCTCCTACTGTCTCTGTACATTCTTCCTACCTACCAATTAGATTGTAAGCTCCTCGGAGCAGGGACCCCTCTTCCGAAATGTTACTTTTAATGTCTGAAGCACTTATTCCCATGATCTGTTATTTGTATTATTTGTTATTTATATGATAGTCACGTGTAATACTACTGTGAAGCGCTATGTACATTAATGGTGCTATATAAAGACATACATACATACTGTACATACATAGTCGATAATTGGCATTAGCATCTGCTGTGCGATAAGCTTTCTGGCCAGCAGACTTAGGGAGGATTTGTTCCTATAAAGTACACCCAGTTTGGCATAGGTTTTTGATGCCAGGGTATCAATGTGCATTCTAAATTTTAAATGGGAGTCAAACCATATGCCCAAGTATTTAAAACTAGTAACAGGAGTTAGGGTGGTATTAGCCTTGGTTCTGAGCTGGAGCTCAGTCATTGGTAGCTTTAAAAATTTAGCATTGGTCCCAAATACCATTGTTGGAGTCTTGGCAGTGTTTACAAACAGTTTTTTTTGGAAAATCCAATTTTCAAGTCTCAAAAAGTCAGATTGATGTATGTGTTCAAGGTCGGAGAGGCTAGGGCTGTATGCATATAAGATTGTGTCATCTGCATACATGTGTATTGAAGCTCCATTACAAGCTGTAGGAATATCATTGATGAACACCGAGAAGAGTAGGGGCCCGAGAACAGAGCCTTGCAGGACATCACAGATGATATCCAAGGGATTGGAGTTAAAGCCTGAGATAGACACATGTTGGGATCTACCTGATAGGTAGGAATGAAACCAGATTAAAGCATGCTTCCCTATTCCAGAGCACTGGAGTTTGTTTAGCAAGGTAACATGATCAACATATCAAAAGTCTTTGCAAAATCTAGGAATACTGCACCAGTGAGTTGTCCCAGTTACATTCCACACTGGATTTTATTGCAAACTTTTAGCAGGGTAGTTACAGTGGAGTGTTTGGGGCGAAAACCAGATTGGAATTGGATAGGGAAATTTGTCTTGGTATTGTAATCGCTTAATTAGACGTGAACATATTTTTCCATGACTTGGGATAGTATTGGGAGAAGAGAGATTGGCCTGTAGTTTGAGCCAGTGTATTTGTCCCCACTTTTGAAGATTGGGACAACTCTGGCAGTTTTCCAGATCTTAGGGATATGGCCTGCAGACAGAATAGAGTTGACTATGGAAGCAATTGGTTTGGCATTGGCTGGGGCACCAAGTCTTAGGAACTTAGATTGTAGTAAATAAGGTCCACATTGTCTCTTTAGTTTTAATTTGAGGAGCACTTGTATAATCTCCTCTTCAGATACTGGGACACATTGAAAATTGTGCGCAGTGTTGGGAGAGGGTGGGGCTATAGGGGTACTCACAGAATGAGATTCATGTTTGTAGTTTGGGTTGCGTTTCAGTAATAAGTTAGTAGCATACCCCACAAAGTAATCATTGAATGCATTTTCAATGTCAGTGGGATTTGTCAGAGCAATATCCTCCTTAGTGATATTACTTGGTTGTTGATGGCTAGAAGGCTGGTATATATTGTGGATAACATTCCAGAAGTTAGCTGGGTTTGATGTATTCTGGCGAAGATTGTCAGAGTAATATTGTGCTTTTGCATGTCTTGTTTGCCTTGTGCACATATTCCGCAGGCATCGGTAGTTAAGATCCTTGGTAGTGCTAGTTACTTTGTAGCTTTTCCACAAGGCATCCTTATTTGGAAGCAGCACTATTTTCAGTGGCAGGGATGCCTCCAGATCCCAAGAGAATTACTGTGGTAGTTGCCGATCCCTTCTGGGGAAACAATGTGGCTAGTAAAATTTTGCTTGACCTGGTTGCAATTTCCTATTGGTTGATCGCGGTGGCTATGTTGGATCTGATACTATAAATAGCAAGGTTCAGCACCCGAGGACCCCCTGGTTTTAATTATTAAAACATCCATTTCAAATATTGACATATTGCTGCTGCTTTAAACTATATGGAAATGTCAACAGTGCATTCATAAATGTACTCACTTTGTTTGCAACTCTAGGCACAATCACACTTGTGATTGTAACATGTTCAAGTATGAAGAGAAACACTTCTAGGGTAAATGTGATGCCTCAAGCAGCAGTGTTCCCAGTTCAAGATCCATTGTCAACACCTTGTGATCTATTTCAAGTTATGCTTAGTTCCTGCCCAATGTACAAAGGAGCCAAAATGTAAAGAACACAAAAAAGCTCTCTTCAACAGGTGCATTACTTACTGCTCTTGCAGAGGTTTTATAAAGTGCTGTATACACTGCATATAAATGAAATTACATATCCTAATTGCTCGCTACAGCACAATCTAAAATTAGTAGCAATAGACTACTAAAATAATACAGTTTGATCATTGGAAGTGATATATTTGTGACGGTCCAATTTAATTTCAGTATTTTATTGTACAGTAAATGGTGTAGGTTTTAAGAATTGAAATGCTCTACTGTTTTACAGTACTGTAGGAAACAGAACTGGGTGGTACAAGACGGACAACATTAAAATGGATGGTAATAAGGCAGGAAGTTAATGTGTCTGTAAAATGAATGTTTCGTAATTAATCATATTTTCTATACATTTCCAGTTTATTAAACAATGAATGTGTTCTGAAAAGTATACCTTTCTTATCACAGAATTTTGGTTAAGCACTTAGGGCTTATTCTGTAAACTCTGAAATTGCCGTTTCAATCATCTCACACGGAAAACCACATTTAAATCAATGGGTTTCTGTGTGACATCGTCGATTCATCAGCGATGTCACTATTTTCAGAATATGTGCTTTAATGTGGCAAAACTGTAGTTGTCTTGCTGCTTGGTATATTTGCATTATTGTATGGTGTCTTTGGAAGTGAGAAGTATTAGCAGCACTGAGAGGCATTAATGCCACATAATAGATCATTGGCATACAGTACATACACAGATGCACGCACGCCGATTCATGCACCATCACACATGCATGCCATACACTATACAATGAGAAAGCTCCGTACGCATACAAAAGCACAATAAACATGGACACCAGATACAGAAAATATCAATACTATAATTCAGAAAGTTTGTTTGCATGTTTGTCCGGCTATACAAATCAACATGCTTAATCCTAGAGCTACCAAACTTGGCATTCTATCTGTGACGGGGGGAGGATTAATCAGGCCTTAAATAAAGGTTATACCTGGCCGATTAATCCTGACCCACAGTGGGAAGGAAGGGGTTAAACTGATTTGCTATGTTAAAAGTCAAAATGCATTGCTTGTTATATCCTCTAACCGACACATGACGGCGTAGGAGAGCCCAACACTAGCCCTGATTGGAAAAGCGTGGCAAAAGCTTGAGGAGCTGTCTATGAGATTGCTACCCCTTACTTGCTGTATAGAAGCCAGCATTTCAATTAGAAATGTTAATTCTAGAACGAAAGCACCCAGAAACCTGATTTTTAAGGTGCAAATACAGTGAAACACTACATGCACATACGACCAGAACATGATGTTTTAATAAAGCGTGTATAAACTGCAGATTTTAAATGTAAGGCAGGATGTATTTTTGTAAGCCCGGAAAGGAATTCCTCAGGCATACAGCTGTGCGATGGGTGAATGAGCTGGGGTTATTTTTATGACTGAGCCTCAAATGGGTCTCGCTGATTTAGCTTCCCCCTGTCTAAAAGAGTGTCAGTCATGAAAAGACCCAGAGACCCACAGTATATACAAAACTGGCATACTGATACATAACAGTTGCCAGGCAATTGACACCTCTGGGTCAAAAATCAGACTCAGCGGCGCCAAGGTATGGGTGTATCCCAGGTATGCTAAGTGGCATGGGTGTCAACCTGACCTATGCGCTTTGCATACCGGACAGCCTTTTTGACCGGTTTTATGAACTGTGGGCAACCTTGCTAATGGTAGGTTAATTGTTCCCACAAGGGGGATTGGATCAACATGTTAAAGATAGCTTTGGCCAGTCTATAACCGTGGCTCCTCAGGTATCCCCAGTGTGATTCCTGAATTTTGATCCATGATGTAAAGACGCAAGAGTTTGTTCCAGCACAGCGGCAACCGGTCCCGGAGTGAAGGGGTTAATAACAATGTAACCAAGGATTTGCCCCAAACTTCGGAATTCGTTAGCCCTTTGGACTCTGGAACGAATTCTAACGAAGTTCCATGAAAAACTTTGAGGTGGCTGAGATATCAGATCGGCAACTTGCGATCTGGCCACCGAACTTTTAAACCAAGGCTGCATTTCTGGCGCTTGCAAGCAAAGGACAATTTATTTCGTTCTCTTATCCCAGTAAGTATTGTTTTAAGTGTATTCTGCAGATGTTGTGTTTGTGTCTATTAAGGAAATAAATCACAATTTATTTTGCAACTTGTTCTGTTCAATCGAGTACCCAGAAATATAAAGGTGTTGGTAAAGTTGGTGTCCATCGTGACACTATCTAATAGGATCAAAAGGAAGAGCATAGGTGGGGTTTTGGTATGTTTGGCCCATAGCTTTGGGTATCTCCCTAACAAATGTTTGTGAAAACTTAGTTTTTTTTTTCACTCTAGCTCCTCAGGGAATTGTTCGATTAACTGCAAATTTGGAATGTAGGTACATATTTGGAGGAGACATAATCGGTCCACAAAATACTGGCTCAATACTTTCGGTTGCGATTCTAAAGCAGCTTGATTTTAGCAAAATGCTACGTTCCACTGCGAACAGAGCAAACAAAACAAAAGAATGTAACTAAAGAGATTTTATTTTGAAATTGTAGCTCTAGTGTAGTCTTTCTGCGGTTTTCTTGCCATTCTCAATTATATTCCTGATGTGATAGAATGCAATTGGTAAGGATACAGTCAGGGTTAGTTTGTTTTTATTTTAATAGTATAGTTTTTAGATTGGCCATGCTTAACATGTTTTAGCTAAACTATTGTTAGAAATGTAAAAAAAAATATTTTGAACTCTCCTTACTTTGGACACTACGCCTCCCAGGCAACGCTGGGTAATTCCACTAGTGTACGTACATATATACACACACACATACATAGATAGTGCAATAACATACTCCTAAAACGTTGAAACCAAGGTGGCACGTAAAGTAAGTGTAGTTTAGGAACAAAGTAGAAATCCGACATTTTCTATTTTTATATTATATGCACAAGCGCACAGATGCACACATACATGCGCACGCGAACACACACATGCCTAGTCGGCCCCAGGGTAAGACCTAACCTTGAATATGGTGTTCAGTTATAAAGACCATATCTTCCCAAGGACATACATACATTGGAGATTGTGCACTAAAGGGCTAAAATAATGGTGCATATTGTATATCATAAACATTTTCAGAAAAGACTGAATACTGTATGTATAGTTTGTAAGAACTAAGGGAGAGCGGTATGATTAAATCTTTCAAATGCATAAAGGGTTTCAACAAACTACAGAAGAGCAACACATTTCAAGAGAAAGAAGTTCTAGAACAAGAGGTCATGCAATGAAGCTGGAGTGTGGCAGATGCCGAGGAATTGCAAGTACTGTCAGGGCCGCCAACAGCGGGGGGAAAAGGGTACTGGCGTCCCGGGCCCCGTGAGTCAGGGGGGCCCGGACTGCGCGGCCGGGCGCCAGTTAATTCAATTTAAAATAAAAAACCGTTATGCCGGGTCTCCCTATCGGCAGCGCCGGAAGTCAGCAGCTGGGTTATGCTTCCGGCGCGCCTGCGTGAGAGGGAGGCCCGGCGCGTGTGGGAGCAGCATGGTGCAGGTGCCTGCAGCGGGGCCAGCGGCAACTGCTGTGACCAGTCGCCGGGCCCCCGCAGCACCCGGCAACCACCCCTCCCCCCCACCTGCAGCCACTGCCTCCCCCCCCCACACACACAGCAGGAGGATGCAGGGATTGGGGGTCTGTGTGTCCCGAGAAGGAGCAGCAGTGATGGGGTGAGGCGCGTCTGCCCCCCCCCCCCCACCCCAGCGCTACTAACTGTTTTGGGCCTAGCGCACACGGCCCTCCCCAGCCTCATCCAGCCGGCTCCTCACTCCCTCCCCTACCGGCATCCACCGTCCCCCCCCCCCCCCAAACCCCTACCGGCCTCCACTGGACCCGGTCTGATCATCCAAAAGTTAAGTCTTTTTTTTATATGTATTGGGGGGCTTGGGGGAATTTGTATATGTATTGGAGGGCTTAGGGGAATTTTTATATGTATTGGGGGGCTTGGGGGTATTTTTATATGTATTGGGGGGCTTGGGGGTATTTTTATATGTATTGGGGGGCTTGGGGGTATTTTTATATGTATTGGGGGGCTTGGGGGTATTTTTATATGTATTGGGGGGCTTTGGGGTATTTTTATATGTATTTCCAGTAAGATATATGTATACATACATATGTATGGGGGGTTATGTATTGTTTTTTTTTTTTATATGTATTGGGTAGGTGGGTTTATTGTATGCATTTGGGGTGGGGGGGGTTAATGTATTTGGGGGTGGGAAGTTTTTTGGTATATACAGTATCTTGTGGGTGGAATTGTGTGGGTGGGGGAGGGAATGAGTGAGCGTGGGGTAATTGACTGAGGGAGAGGAGAGAGGGGGTGAGTGAGGAAAAGACGGAGTAAGAGTGAGAAGCAGGGGAGAGAAATACAGGCGAGGCGGGAGAGTGAGATGGGGTGAGACGGAAGGGAGAGAAATACATGGGAAAGGGGGGGGAAAGAGAGGGGGCTCGCGAGCTGTGAAATGGGGGGGGGGGTGGCGGGCAATACCGCCGACACAGGGGGGGGGGGGGCAATACCACCGACACGGGGGGGGGGGGGGCATGATTTCTGTTGGCGGCCCTGAGTACTGTACTTCTTCAGAGAAAGAATTCTGGATTAGTGGAATAACCTCCAAACAGTGGTGATAGAGAATTCAAAAATAGACATAAGGGATAGACATAAATAATACTGTAGGACACAAGGCTATC
Source organism: Ascaphus truei (assembly GCF_040206685.1). Classification (NCBI taxonomy): domain Eukaryota; kingdom Metazoa; phylum Chordata; class Amphibia; order Anura; family Ascaphidae; genus Ascaphus; species Ascaphus truei. The sequence goes on along the minus strand of NC_134484.1, from coordinate 302,674,150 downwards.
CTAAAAAACAAAAAGGCATAAGATCTAATGGGGTCTGAGGTATTACAGCAGACACGAAAATGGTTTCCTGTTGCTATATTCACGATACTTGCAGCTTTTTATTTATTAGGAAGAAAATGATCCTGCTGAATATGCCATAAATTGCTATTGTAAATGTCACTATGAAAATTTTCAGAGATCATTAACAACATTTATCATATTTATTTTGATCCAATGAATCTCATCATTATCTTCAAACTTTTTATTATTGTTTTTCACACAGGTTCAGGCTAAGCTTGGTTGTAATGTGAATAGCAGAATCTTTAAGATATGGCATTGTCCATAATTACCACTGTGCAATTTAATGCAAAAGCAGCAGTTCCAGCATTAGTTTGTAGCTATTTTTTTTTATAGTTTACAATATGACTGAACCTCACTGGGTGGTTGTTAAAATAGTTGATAATGTTTATTCTTCCAAAGGCTGAGAATGCTGCTGGTATGCATCTTATACACAGTTATCTACTTACTTAAGTGTGACAGGCAATGTTTCTGGCAGATGCATTATTGGTCAAAGCATCCATTTTTTTTTTTTTTTATTGCACTCCACATTTGTTTTGTCACAAATAACAAATTAAATGAAATTACTATGGTATTGAGAAAAAAATATGGTTATACTCCATTGGAAGATTTCAGTACACATTTATTTAGCATGGTTCAATGCTCTATATTGATAGCCATGCAACAATTTTGAACAACTCAATGGGTAACCAATAATTTTCTTACCTTCTTGGTAGTTAATACTTCTTAGAAAATCTCTTTCCCCTGGATCTGAAGGACTATGTGCAAGTCCACCACTCTCAATATCAGTGCCTCCTGCACTATTTAATGGACTTGCATTTCTGGCAATGGTGTTCATACGGGTTGGAATAGGCTCAAATGTTGGATCCAATTCCAAAATTAATTTATTTAGCTGTTCAATTGACTGGTCAATATCCAGTGTTGGAGAAGATGGCATTTCTTCATTTTTTGTCTCTATTCTATTTGGCATTTTCTCAGTCACCAAAGCATATCTGAAAAACCCAGCACTCTGATCTTGAGAGGAACTCGACAAACTTCCCAGATCTCTTTGCACAGCATCTTTACTGCTCAATCCTTGCTTAGGCGTAGTAGCAACTTTAGATGTGTCCAGCATACAAGAGGTCTCTAACGAACCATGTATGCCAAACCTTCCCTCATTATCTGGAGAATAGCTATATTGATGTGCACTGACCATTTGCTGCTGACGTACCCAAGTTTGAGTTGAGTAGCTACTTTGCACATAGGGTGGAGGCTGGATAGTTGGTTGCTGAACCTGTGTTGGCTCACTGACACTAAATGACCTTTCATACATAGGGTCAACACTGATGCCAAGGTCAGGTGCCAATGTATGGTTGTGTTCATCTCCAGTGTTGCTGCTAAAGCCGTCAGACAGCAGTGAATTCTGACTGCTCTTGTGGCAGCTGAAATTCCCAAGATTGTTGGAGTGTGGCCCTTCTGACGATGACAAAGTACCTATGCTGTCTACGCTATGTAAATCATGATTTGGCATTTCATCATCTAAAATATCAGTCTCCCTTTCTTTGAGTTTTGGGTCTCCATTTACATGAACTTGAGCTGGGACTACATGACGAATCCCACTGAACTTGTTTTGAGCATCAGTCATATCCTTTAGTGAACTCGATGGGTTATCCAACCCAAAACCACTGAGCAGCTGATCCAGCTCTGCTTTCTCTTGTGGGCTTAGACCTCGCTTGATTCCTGATCCAGCTTTTTCTTCTGTTCTTATAGAGGCAGTAGAATGACCAGAGTCACTGCTGACAGATAACGTGTGGTCACTGTGATCGGGGCTACTGGTCATAGGAACACCAGGTGCAACCACAGTAATATTTCCATCTGACATGCTCTTCTTTCTTATTTTAGCATAGAGGCTTCCATCTACAGGTCCCTGGCTGTGCAGCACTGTGGGTGAATAAAAGAGAAAAGCATGTGGGTCAACACTTTGAACTAACCACATTAAAATACAGCTTTCATGTATAAAACAGAAATTATTAGACTTCCAAACACTATCCATTCATTGCCCTTTTTAACTATAAACAAAACACAGAACCCCAGCAAGCTCTTTATGGGAACCCCTGAGCCCCCACAATATATATATATATATATATATATATATATATATATATATATACACACACACACACACACACACACACACACACACACACACAGTGTTCGACAAACCTATACATTTGCACGCTCCGGGCGAGTGGATTTAACATCGTGGCGAGCTCGTATTGGCCCAAGCAGCACACGTGTGGTACTAAGTGGCGAGTAGATTTTTTTGTTCGGCGAGTAGATTTTTTTGGTGATTTGTCGACCACTGTGTGTGTGTGTGTGTATATATATATATATATATATATATATATATATATATATATATATATATAAATAAACACAAAAAAGAAAACCTCTAAAAAGCACTCAGACAAATGTATGCAAAAGTAGAAAAGGTAATTTATTAAATAAAAAAATAACAGACACACAATCAACTAACTGAAGAGCCTGCCTGACTAAATATAAGAATCATGTGGAAAAAAACAAAAATAACACAAATGCAATATTATAAACCCAGTATGGATAATCTGGTATCCTGGAGTGGTAGATCACTGGGGGAACATAATTCCCACAATGAAAAATACAGACCGGCCGGTCATATGGGAGATACTAAGATAGGAGATATTATAAGCCTACAGGGAAAAAATATACAATAATGCAAAGAAAACAACATGTGTGCTATACCAATAACAAAATATAGGATAACAGCAGCCTATCAGCCTATTGCCATTGATATAATATTATAACAATGGAGACATATAATAGAGATACTTCAGTGACCCAAATACATAAATCAAAGTAATGGGAAAAAGGGATTAGAATGATACTCAGCTCCTTAGTAATATGGCACTGCAATCACAGGTCAGCACAGCCCACAGGATGATATCCATAGATGAAGGACGTTTGCAAAGTCCAAATAAGGTATAGGCAGGCAGGGTCAGCAGCAGCAGTAATTAAAAAAAACCCACTAACGCGTTTCGCCCGTTAAGGCTTCTTATATACAGGCATACCCCGCTTTAAGTACACTCACTTTAAGTACACTCGCGAGTAAGTACATATCGCCCAATAGGCAAACGGCAGCTCACGCATGCGCCTGTCAGCACGTCCTGAACAGCAATACCGGCTCCCTACCTGTACCGAAGCTGTGCGCAAGTGGGGAGACTATAGAGCCTGTTACAAATGCGTTATTTACATCAGTTATGACGATTGCAGTACAGTACATGCATCGATAAGTGGGGAAAAGGTAGTGCTTCACTTTAAGTACATTTTCACTTTACATACATGCTCCGGTCCCATTGCGTACATTAATGCGGGGTATGCCTGTATATATATGTGTGTGTGTGTCAAAATGGAGTGCTATTGAGCGTGGCATATGTATACAACAGACGACAGAGAAGCCCAATGCTACATCCAACATGACAGAAATACACAGTAAAATACTTATATATTCTCTTGAAATAGGGTCATTTAGTTTAACCCTTTGGCCAAAGCGTTGTCAGCTTGCGAGCCACGACAAGGCAGACACCTGTTCTCAAGGCCTAACACTATCAGATAAAATACTAATATACCTCTATTAGGATTAAAATTCTCATTTACCTCTATTAGTAGGGAGAAAGACCACAGTGGGTCTATATCCAGCAGAATGAAAGGACTTGCAAACTAGGGAGGTGGGGAGGGGCGAGCTTAAAACCTGGGAAGGAGGAGCTGAAACAGCTGAGAATAGGTTAACAAAACACAGAACCCCAGCAAGCTCTTTTTGGGAACCCCTGAGCCCCCACAATATATATATATATGTATGTGTCAAAATAGAGTGCTATTGAGCGTGGCATATGTATACAACAGATGACATGACAGAAACACACACAGTAAAATACTTAATATTCTCTTGAAATAGGGTCATTTAGTTTAACCCTTTAGCCAAAGCTTCCTTAGTTTGCAAGTCCTTTCATTCTGCTGGATATAGACCCATTGTGATCTTTCTCCCTCCTAATAGAGGTAAATGAGAATTTTAATCCTAATAGAGGTATATTAGTATTTTATCTGGTAGTGTTAGGCCTTGCGAACAGAACACCCATTGTAGAAATTTCTGCTCTTTGTTTGTAATATTTTTAAAGAAAAAAAATATATTCTTTCTAATTAATGCTTTATAAAAATCCAATACAGGAAGGTAGTAAAAAAATACAATAACTGAATTGGCTTCTATACAAATGGAAGTTAATTTGTCTAGGGTGCTGCAGTAGATACCTACTGTATAAATACTATCGTTTAAAAGAACATCTACTGTCAAACCCTTCATTTTTATAATCATGTATAAAATCATAGAAATAAATTAGAGTGTTATTTACCATATGCTGCAATGGTAACAGATATAAGTTAGGGCTCTGAAATGCAATTCAGTTGCAACACATTATGATATAGTTACACCAGTCACCAAGTTGCGTTCTATATCACAAAGGAACCCATTGTGTTGTTTATCTCCTTTATGCTGCATAATAAATATCTGAATGTGTATTTAAAAAATATTAAGAAAGCGTTCTTATATCAAAACTTTACCATAATAAAACCATACAATTTCTTTCAATAAAGAATAGATCAATAGATTATGGTAATGAATGACTACGATACATCTACAGAAACACTAATTTGTAACTGGTCATGTGTTCCCTTTCACTTATAGTTCCTTTAGTGGCTTGTTTGCTCTTCTACTGTACCTGGTTTATGCCATTTGTCTATTTCATCCCCCCATGAGTTAATTCTTCAAGCGTGTGCATACTGAAATGCATACATTTTGATTCCACAATTAAGTCTACTTCTCTTGTTACAATAGTGTACCCTAAATTAAGCCTTACAAATTGTGTCTAAAGATCTTCTGATGAGTCACCCCATTTGTGCTCCACTTCCCAAACATCACCTCCTCTTTTTTAAATTAGATTTAAATGGTCATCTAATAGAAAGCTGTAACAAAATTGGCCCAAGGGACCCACAACCATTTTAACTCTCCAGAAAGGAACATTTTAAACTTCACCGGTAAAGATCTTGTGAACCAGGGGTCCATGGAGCAAAACTAGTGCAGTTCAGTTTGAGAGAACCCCACAATTCCTTTTATTTAAAAAGAAAAAAAAAGTGAGTAGCCAGAAAACCTGCTTTTACTAACAGGTTGCTAAACGAATACTACTAAGGGGAGAGGAAAAAGTGGCGTCTACAGTGCACACTATACTAATGACATTCTGTCACAGAGAAACTATTTCTTCAAAGTACAGGTCTCCTCTAAGGCCTCGTCCATAGTGCAAGATATGGAGCGAGTTGCATAGCTCGCGCTACAAACAAACGCGTGTATTCCAAAGCGCATGGCCATAGTGAGCGCAAGCTTGAACATGCACGTTAGGCCTCGGACATAGTGCACTCAGCGTCGCTGAGCAGTGCTCTCGCTTGCTGACGCTCGCGCTACCAGGAGCTTTTTGCTGTCCTGACAGAGGAGACAGCAAGCGCGCTTGGGAGGCTGGTATCACTGTGTGTGTGTGTGTCACTTGGTAGCTGTCAGTGTGTGTGTGTGTGTGTCACTTTGAAGTGTTCTGTGTGTTTGTGTGTCACTGGGGAACGTGTGTGTGTGTGTGTGTGTATATATTATATAATATTTTAAAAATTAAAAAAAAAAAAGACATGTGGTGAGAATAAATTATTTATTAACATTGTGCAACTTTGATAAATATATTCACGCACGCACGCAAACACACACATGCATACACACATTATATATACACATATATATATACACACACACACACACACACAAATACACATTATATACACACACACACACACACACATTATATATACACACACACATACACACACACATACACACACACATACACACATGCATACACACACAATGCATACACACACAATGCACACACACACACACACACACACACACACACACACACACACACACACACACACACACACACACACATATATATACACACACACACACACACATTATATATTGTGACAAACGGCTTACTCCGGGGCTCCGCCGTCTGTCCGGGACTGTTAGAACACGGTCTTTTAGGGTAGGTTAAATGATGAGACGTCACGTACTGTTCCTTTAAACAGGCTATGCCTGGTTTATTCAGTCCCAGGCACTGAGACTGCCACAGTTTAAACAGAAAACAAAGCCAAACAAAAAGCTGCTCGTCTGAGCGATAACTTAAACTTAGATGTCCCTGACTCAGAGTTGGAAGTGGCTTGTCCACTTCCACCAACAAAATAAGTACCTTTGCAGTCTTTAGACAAACTAACAGAATGAATGAAGCGATTTGGGAAAGAGGCTTTCTCACCCCTCTGCAGTTCAGCAGCCTTCCAGGCTCTTGGGCGGGGCCCAGAGGAAACAGGAAACAGGTCTTATATACCTGAACTCTAATCAGCATGACAGGTGACAGAAAACAGGCAGCAGACAAACTGTGGAATGGAGTGCCTGTACCACGAGGCTGCCCTGTTCAGCTTAGACAGGACAGAAACTGTTCAGTATCCTAGGAGCCCTGTATATGGAGTTTATTACCAACCCCTGGTTTCTGTCACATATCCTCCCCCCCAGCTCAGACCTCGAGGGGTGAGCGACCATGGATATTAGGGAGTGCATCCTTGACAACCCGTCGGCATTGCCATGTTTGTGCCCCGACCTGTGTTCCACAGAAAATTTAAAGGGCTGTAGGCTTAGGAACCACCTGGTCACCCTAGCGTTCTTCTCCCTATTTTGACACATCCAGGTAAGGGGTGCATGATCTGTGACCAATCGGAACTTTCTCCCCAACAGATAATACTTGAGTGTCTCTACAGCCCACTTTATTGCGAGACACTCTTTCTCGACTATGGAGTAATTTTTCTCCTGGGGATTTAGTTTCCTACTTAAATAAAGGATGGGGTGCTCCTCCCCTTGAGACTCCTGGGAGAGTACCGCCCCCAGCCCTACCTCAGATGCGTCGGTTTGGACTACGAACTCTTTGGAGAAGTCAGGTGTGACCAACACTGGTTGGGCACAGAGAGCTTCTTTCAGGCTTCTAAAGGCCTGTTCGGCTTCGGGGGACCACTTTACCATTAGCGGTCCTCTTGCTTTTGTGAGGTCGGTTAGTGGGGTTGCCTTAGTTGCAAAATTGGGAATAAACCTCCTATAGTAGCCAATTAACCCCAAAAAGGTCCTTACTTGTTTTTTTGTGACTGGCCTTGGCCAATTTTGTATCGCCTCTACTTTGAGTGTTTGTGGTTTGAGTAACCCTCTACCAATAGAATACCCCAGATACTTGGCCTCCTCCAGACCAATAGTGCATTTAGCGGGGTTAGCAGTTAGTCCAGCAGACCGAACTGCGTCGAGCACAGCTTGGACCTTTGGAAGGTGGGACTGCCAATCTTCACTATGGATTACCACATCATCCAGGTAGGCGGCAGCGTACCGAACATGTGGTTTTAAAATTTTATCCATCATTCTTTGGAATGTGGCGGGAGCTCCATGTAAGCCAAAAGGCAGCACCTTATATTGAAAGAGGCCGTCTGGGGTTGAGAAGGCTGTTTTTTCTTTTGCCCTTTCTGTGAGGGGAACCTGCCAGTACCCTTTTGTTAGGTCTAGGGTTGTGAGATATCGGGCTTTGCCCAGTCTCTCTACAAGTTCATCCACCCTGGGCATAGGATAAGTATCAAATTTTGACACCGCGTTTAGTTTCCGGTAGTCATTACAAAACCTTGTTGTACCGTCTGGCTTTGGGACTAAAACTATAGGGCTGTTCCACCCACTTTGGGATTCCTCAATTACGCCTAGTTTTAGCATTTTTTTAACCTCTAAACTTATAGCCTCTCTCTTGGCCTCTGGGATTCGGTACGGTTTAAGGTTAACTCGGACCCCCGGTTCAGAGACTATGTCATGTTTAATTACGTTAGTTTTACCTGGCTGTGTAGAGAAGATTTCTTTGTTCCTTCTCACTAAACTCTGGACCTCTCGTTTCTGATGCACGGACAGTGTTTCAGCTATGCTAACCTCTGGGTCAGTTTCTTGATTCTCTGACGGACCTGGGGGTACTAGGGTTAACAAGACCTCTCTATCTTTCCAGGGCTTGAGTAGGTTTATATGGTAAATTTGCTCAGGTTTCCTCCTACCTGGCTGCCTTACCCTATAATTTACTTCTCCCACTCTTTCCAAGACCTCATATGGCCCATGCCATTTAGCAAGGAATTTACTCTCCACGGTGGGAACCAGAACTAGTACCCTATCACCTGGAAAAAAAATTCTGACCCTAGCACCCTTATTATACGTATTCCTTTGTGCTTCTTGAGCTTTCTCCATGTGTTCCCTCACTATGGGTAGGACTGCAGCAATGCGGTCCTGCATTTGGGCAACATGCTCTATTACACTTCTGTAAGGGGTAACCTCGTGTTCCCAAGTTTCTTTGGCTATATCCAGTAAGCCCCTTGGATGTCGGCCATACAATAGTTCAAACGGGGAGAAGCCTGTGGATGACTGGGGAACTTCCCTAATGGCAAATAACAGGTATGGTAACAAACAGTCCCAGTTTTTCCCATCCTTATCGACCGCCCGGCGTAACATGCTCTTTAAGGTTTTATTGAACCTTTCCACTAAACCATCTGTTTGTGGATGATAGACTGAGGTTCTGAGATGCTTGATTTTTAGGAGTTTACATAGCTCTTTTGTTACTTGGGACATAAATGGTGTTCCCTGGTCAGATAAGATCTCTTTAGGAATTCCGACCCGGGAAAACAGAAGTACTAACTCTTTTGCTATGTTTTTAGCAGAGGTGCTACGTAGGGGAACTGCCTCCGGATATCGGGTAGCATAATCTAATATTACCAATATATGCTGATGTCCCCTAGCAGACTTTATTAGGGGTCCTACTAGATCCATAGCAATCCGGTCAAATGGTACCTCTATTATGGGAAGGGGTACCAATGGGCTGCGGTATGCTTTGAACGGGGCGGTGATCTGACATTCTGGGCATGAGGAACAATAGTTTGTAATTTCTGCCAGAACCCCAGGCCAATAAAAGCTTCGGAGAACCTTTTCTTTTGTCTTTTCCACCCCTAGGTGTCCCCCCAATGGATGACTATGTGCGAGGTGTAATACTACGTTACGGAATGTCCGTGGTACCAACAATTGTTTAGTTGTAACTGATTTTCTTTTATCAACCCGATATACTAGGTCGTTCTCTACCTCGAAGTAGGGGTAAGCAAGTGACCTATCTGGTTGGCCATGAGTACTATTCTGGTCCCGTATATTTCCCCTTGCTACCGCTAATGTGGGGTCCTCCCACTGGGCCTTCTTAAAACTCCCAGGACTGACCTCTAGGTCAGCGAGGGTCTTATCCTGTACTGGGGTGGTAAGTGCCTGATCAACATCTTGATTTGGGGTATTCCCTACCAAAGTAGTGATGGGGAAGGGAATTTCACAGCACTCCTCCTTTTCCCCCTTCTTATTTGGGCCCTCGTCAACCTCCATTTCTGAAAAAGGGAAAGGATTTGTTTCTTCTAACACTTCGTTATGGTCTGCTATTGAACTCTGGGCGCTATTCTGAGCTGGGGACCACATTTTTAGAAAATGGGGAAAGTCGGTCCCTATTAACACATCATGTGCCAGTTTGGGTACAACACCCACCTTGAAATCTAAAGAACCAAATTCTGTTTAAAAAAAAACATCAACAGTGGAATATTCATGATTATCCCCATGTATACAACAAATTGCCACTCTTTGTGAACTGTTTACCTGTTTCTTCTTAATGGGCAATAGGTATTCGGACACTAGTGTGACCATACTCCCAGAGTCAAGAAGTGCCCGAACCCTCTTACCATTAACCTTTACAAATGCCCACAGATGGTTATTCAAGGGGTCCTCTGGGCTAGGGCCCATACATTGGGACAACAGCGAATAAGGTTCCACGCTGTTGCATTGCATGGGCTCATCATTTAGTGGGCAGATTTTTGCTGTGTGGCCCCTCTCATGACAATTTACACATTTAGGTACATAGTCTGTGTCCCACTTAGAGCCTTTTCCCGGCTCCCCATGTTGGCTATTGCCCTTAGTGTGCGAACCACTGTTGCTGGAGCGGCGTGAAGGTGGTCGCCGCTCTTCAGCGCCCCTTAACCCCGGTACCCTTTTACCGTCTCTGGAAGAGTCCTGGAACCTCGGATAGTGGGGTTGCTCCACGACTGTGGGTTGCGGGTGCTCTTCTGCTGCACTGTACCTTTCTACAAGGGCCACAAGCTCATCCGCATTGTGGGGGTCACTCCGACTGACCCAACGGCGTAAGGCAGAGGGAAGTTTCCTCAAGAACTGGTCCATGACCAACCGTTCCACGATGTGGCTTGCTGAGTTGATCTCGGGTTGTAGCCACTTCCGGGCGAGGTGGATGAGGTCATACATCTGGCTTCGGGTGGCTTTATCCATCGTGAAGGACCATGCGTGAAACCTTTGGGCACGAACAGCCGTGGTTACGCCGAGGCGGGCGAGGATCTCGAACTTCAATTTTGCATAGACGTTAGCTTCGGCTGGCTCTAGATCAAAGTAAGCCTTCTGGGGTTCGCCGCTTAGGAAGGGTGCGATTAGACCAGCCCACTCAGCTTCTGGCCATCCCTCTCTCTGTGCCGTGCGTTCAAACGTGAGAAGATAGGCTTCCACATCATCCGAGGGTCCCATCTTCTGAAGGTAGTGGCTTGCCCTGGTCATTTTCGGAACTGGGGCTGCCTCTGCCAGTGGAAGGTTACTGATAGTCCCCCTCAGGATCTCGAGTTCCTGCTGTAAGCCCTGAGCGAACCGCTTTTGCTCCTCTCTCAGCAGGCGGTTTGTCTCTTGCTGGTTTGCATTAGTCTCTTGCTGGGCTATTAACAGCTGTCGCTGGGTTTCACTCGCCTGTTGCTGGGCTTCATTCGCGTCTTTCTGGACAGCGACATTGCGTACCAGCGCACTCACCACGTCTTCCATCTTGTTTGGAGAGAGAGAAAAAAAAACCTTCTTTTTTTTTTTTTTTTAAAGTTCTTTAACCCCCAGACCTTTCAGTGTTCTGCCCGCATTCTCCACCATATGTGACAAACGGCTTACTCCGGGGCTCCGCCGTCTGTCCGGGACTGTTAGAACACGGTCTTTTAGGGTAGGTTAAATGATGAGACGTCACGTACTGTTCCTTTAAACAGGCTATGCCTGGTTTATTCAGTCCCAGGCACTGAGACTGCCACAGTTTAAACAGAAAACAAAGCCAAACAAAAAGCTGCTCGTCTGAGCGATAACTTAAACTTAGATGTCCCTGACTCAGAGTTGGAAGTGGCTTGTCCACTTCCACCAACAAAATAAGTACCTTTGCAGTCTTTAGACAAACTAACAGAATGAATGAAGCGATTTGGGAAAGAGGCTTTCTCACCCCTCTGCAGTTCAGCAGCCTTCCAGGCTCTTGGGCGGGGCCCAGAGGAAACAGGAAACAGGTCTTATATACCTGAACTCTAATCAGCATGACAGGTGACAGAAAACAGGCAGCAGACAAACTGTGGAATGGAGTGCCTGTACCACGAGGCTGCCCTGTTCAGCTTAGACAGGACAGAAACTGTTCAGTATCCTAGGAGCCCTGTATATGGAGTTTATTACCAACCCCTGGTTTCTGTCACAATATACACACACACACACATGCACACATACACACATGCATACACACACACACAATGCACACACACACACACACACACACACACACACACACACACAAAGCACACAATGCACACACACACAACACACACACAGGAGACAGGGACCGGAGCAGAAGGGGGGCAGGGACAGGAGCAGAAGGGGGGCAGGGACCGGAGCAGAAGGGGGGCAGGGACAGGAGCAGAAGCGGGGCAGGGACCGAAGCAGAAGGGGGGCAGGGACCGGAGCAGAAGGGGGGCAGGGACCGGAGCAGAAGGGGGGCAGGGACAGGAGCAGAAGGGGGGCAGGGACAGGAGCAGAAGGGGGGCAGGGACCGGAGCAGAAGGGGGGCAGGGACAGGAGCAGAAGCGGGGCAGGGACCGGAGCAGAAGGGGGGCAGGGACCGGAGCAGAAGGGGGGCAGGGACCGGAGCAGAAGGGGGGCAGGGACCGGAGCAGAAGGGAGACAGCGATCGGGGCATCACCCTCTCCCCCCCCCCCCTCCTACACACACACACACACACACACACACACACACAACACCTTCTGGCTGGTAATGGCGGCTCTGTAGGGAACCGGCTGCAGCCCCATTGGATGGGAGCGGTCACATGACCGCCCCTCCGCTTCCCCGAGCACCAAATATATCAGTTTGGTGCTCGGGGAAGTTTCTCCTCCTCAGCGCGCATCAGCAGGGAGAAACTATAGCCGCGCTGATAGCAGATGCAGGGGCGTTCTGCATCTGTTCAGCGCGGCTCAGCACGCCTGAGTGCTCTATGGCCCGGGCCTTAGATACAAGGATACCAAAAGCAGAGGAGACAAACTTGTTTGCTATTGCAGCGAGACAGCCTGGTCATGTGAGCGGCCAATGACAATTTAGTAAGCTATTCTGCCTGGATACTGTTCAAATTACTTTTTGTCAGTTGAGTTGTGGTTGCTTGCTGTGAGAATATGGACAACTCAACTATTGAAAATGTGATTTCTGAGGTTTACAAATGTGAACCTTTAATTCATACCATGACTGAAATAGCAATGATAATTTATGGATAGAAATTTCTGATGTATTGTCCATTACTTGTTTATAATTGTTAAATTATTATTTTTTGCAGTGTACAGTGTTCAATGCTTATTTCAATGGATCACAGTTGTTAAAAAACATTTTTTTTAGAAAGGCATGTTTTCATATGTTTGCAGAATACCTCTGTAAATTGCATCGCATTATGCACTTTATTATTTGCTAAAGGCGTGTTATCATGCATGGCAGTGTCTACACTGTATGTATATTAGATTGTAAGCTCTTTGGAGCAAGGACTCCTTTTCCTAAATGTTACTTTTACTGTATTTCTGAAGCACTTCTCCCCTTTATGTGTTATATATATTATTTGTTATTGATATGATTGTCACGTATATATTACTGCTGTGAAGGAGCTATATACATTAATGGTGCAATATAAATAAAGACATACATACATATATTTCTGCAAATTCATTCTGTTATTGCATGGCATTATGAATTTTATTATTTGCTAAAGGCATGTTCTCATGCATGACACTTCCCTGACATGGCCACCCCCTCTCGCTCACTTTCCAAAAACCTACAGTCCACACATCGCCGGAGGGGAAAGCTTGCACGAGGCAAGCAGCGCTATAGCGCTCGTGCTCGCTTTCACTATGGACAAAGCCTAATACAGAGATACAAAGTAGAGCTCTACTTAAAAGTTCATAATACAATTCTCCCTTTAATGTGACAGCCAAGAACAGTGGAAAGACAACGTTTCAGGTCCCATATGGACCTTTCTGTCACAGGGGTAATAGGGCACTGGTATGAATCCAAGAAAATTAACAAAGTTGTAAATTAAAGAAGCTTTGCTTTAAAAATATATATATATATATATATATATATATATATATATATATGCTCATTTGCATGTCATTTCCCAGAATCCCTTGCTGCAGTGAAAGCACTGTATGCTAGGTGATAAAGGTTGCAGACCTGTCTATAACGTGTGAATGTGCTCACAAGTTATATATATATATATATATATATATATATACACACACACACACACACACACATGCAGGTAAGTAAATCATAAATTATATATATTTAATTTACAGGTGTGAGTGTACACGAGCGGTTGCAGTGGTAGACGCTTTAGATATCATACCAGCGTTTGAAAATTATAGAAACGTGTGATCAACTGTCCAAGAGAACATCATCCCCTCAATCTTAGCTTTCACTCTTGCAGATGGTCCTAATAAGCCTCGAGGCATGGGAGAATTCGTTGGGCCGTCAGCTGGTGCCATCTTAACTGAGCTCTTCTTCAGTCGGGACCCAGTAGGCTCTCTCACTGGATCCCGCGTCCATTTCCCGACTGTGGATGAGTACGGATGAACTGTTTAATCACCCGCTGAGGATTCTCACGATTTCAGTAATAGCGGGAGTGATGTCCATCTTCTCCCAACCAGTAGAATAAGTTGGATCCTTCACTGGTTGGCTCACCACTCCTCCACGGTTTCCTCCCAATGCTGAGGGTTGGCTCCATGCAGGGTTCCCACTCCTCTCCTCTGGGTCAGTTGCCCCTTTCCCTCTCCATAGATGCTGTGACGATAGTGAGGGTTTGGCCCGGGATTAACGGGGTTACTCCCCAAGGGCCCCCTGACCGCACCAGGGAGACAAGGGGTTAACTGGACTGAGGTTCAGAAATGTGATTTAACCCTTGTTATGACCTGTAACTGTATTTTCCCCTGTTCCCCTGTAATGTCTGTGTTAGTCAGTGTCTGCATCACACACACACTAGAATCCATACGGGAGCACAAGGGTTAATAGTCCTTTAATGATTATAGCTCTTTGTGAAGTTTTCCCGCCTTTTCAGGCACCATTTTGCAGGTCCCCATTGGCCGCCATTAGGGCTCAATACATTCCAATGGCGAAGTGTGCTGTTTTAGTCCTGTTAGCGGCGGTTTCCCATTGAAAGTCAATGGGCCCATTGACTTCAATGGGGATGCCTCGAGGTACCCTTTCGAAGAACGAGTTGGCTGCCGTCCAGACCGCAAACCGCAAAGCGGATACAATGTCCTTTAAAAGAGTTAAAATCACTTGAGTCAAGTTCAACGTCAATTAGTGTGGGAATAAACAGTTCTAGAGCACCTAGAAATAAAATTCTTTTTGCCCCTAGTTCCTAGGCTTCCCCCCACTCGACCACAACCGGGTCCCCGAATCCTGGACCCCCGATAAGGGTCGAACCAGTTAGAGCGGGTCGCGCCATAGGCTTTGCCGGCGGCGGCAGAAACGGCTCAGAAAAATGACTAAGTGTGAAATGCTGAATTTTAGGAATCCATATCTCCGGTTCCGGAGGGACCAGAGGATCAAGGTTTGGGGTATCTGTAGTCACTGCTCCGGCATCACTGCAGAACCATCCTTGACCCTCTTGGACCAACCCGACGGAGTATGGACCCCCTTGAAAGTTCGGGGCTTTTACCATTGATTCTAATGAGGGAAAAGCCGCATGGTGAAAAAATGACTAAGTGTAAAATGTTGAAATGTGCAAGTCCATATCTCCGGTTCTGGAATGCCCAGAGGGATGGGATTTGGGTGACATGTAGCCAAGGTTCCGGCTTTAATGCATGCCCATTTCCAGCCCCCTCAGACCAACCAGACGGAGTATGGACGACTGTAAAGATTTGTGGATTTTCTCATAGACTTCAATGGCGGCGGTTCCCCATTGAAAGTCTAAGGTAGGAAACCCCATTGACTACAACGGCGGAGTTGCTCCATTGAAACCCATGGCGGCGGAGCCCGTTGTTTTCAATGGGGATTTAGTGAAAAGCTGAGATTTCTTTTTCAGTGGAGATTTTTGTATTAAAATGATTTAATGTGCATTTGTGTAACTCCGGTTCCTTAGGTCGTAGCAAGTCGCTTTTTGGACCATATGGTGTCCCAGTTCTGGCAATGAGAACTGGGAAGTTTGGACCTGCTAGATCCAACGGAACTGGATATTTTAATACGTCTATGCTTTATGCTTAATACTGTATTCTAAGGTATGGATAAATTCCAGAGGAAATTTCTTTGGCCATAATGTAGCAGATGGCCCCAAGAGGCGCCCTAATGTCTAGGATTTGAGTGCTGTTCAAAGGGTCTTGTCACCCTCCCTGTTTACCTAAGGGCGGAGGAAGCTCAAACCAGAGCAGTTTTTAAGTGTTCCATTTAACACCTTCCAACAAAGGTTTTCCTGCCAGAAAGCCAAATGGGTAGACTGGCTGGTATTCCCTTTGCATATGTGGGGCTACAGAAATGAGAACCCAGAGTTCTACTGCGCATGTGCCAGAATGCTTTCCCACGTTAGTGAGTGGCTGGAGGTAATTGAAAACCAATCCCCTGTACTTAAGGTTATGGATAGGGCCACAAAAGGTATATAATCTGTGGTCAAGCCCTTATCCATTGTTCTTCATGTTGTTCATGCAAAGTTCTTCATGCAAATGATCTTCATGCATGCATGTATCCTGCCTGTTTTGCTGTGATGTCAACTGAAATATGGGAGAAGTGGCCCGTCTGTAATCCTGATGGCTTTCTTGCCATAATCTTTAAGTAAGTGTCTATATTTTGCTGTTATTGTATAATCTGCTGTGTTCACCTTTATCAAGGAATAAATTATAGTTTATCATATCTAAGTCTCGTCCCAGTTCAAACCCAGGTATATATATATATTTATATATAGTTTTGGTGTAAATTACAACCTGTCACAAGCTACCGTGACGGATGCATCCTCCAATCGCATAGCAGTAATCAATGTTAGCATCCTCCGGGGTAATACATTGGTCTTGCTCAGATTTTACCATTCTTCACTTGGTCTATCTGTGGTCACTCTATGTGGTGTCCCTTATCCACTGTTCTCGTCTCTGTAGTACCGTCTCCGGATCCCCATCGGCTATTGGCTGCTGTATCTCTATAGTAATGCCCCGAGCCAGGACGGAGCGCCTTCTGTTGTTCCTCATCCCTTGTTTCACTCAATAGTTCTAGGAATTTAGGCGGAAACACCTTTCGTTCTCAGAACGGTCATAACATCTCCGGGAGGTACTCCTCAAATCAGTTGTTCTACTCTAGCGCAGTCGGCCCTATCAGGGGTAATACCTTTAATCCGCACCACTTTCAATAGAACCCCCTCAAGTCTGCGTAGAAAGTCAGATAGTTTCTCCCTGGAACATCCCCCTGAATTGGATATACTGTTCCTCGCCGCTCTCTGTGCGGCCAATTGGGTGTTATAGGGCTTGTAAGTATTCATGAGGTGTACTATTTTCATTTCCTTCCCTACCAGCTCAAACTATAGCTGTCACGCTGTGCTCACCATAAACGAGGCGGGACCACGGTGCTGAGGTGGGAAGGGATATAACGCCACCTACAGCCACGAGGGCTCGTCTTGAGTGTAGAATAGTTTGGATATCCGGGCCGGGGCAGGAGAGGTACGGATAGTAGTGGGTACTGTTAGCCAAGTCCGGGGTAGAGAGAGAGACGTAGTCATATTACGTAAGCCAAGATTCGGAGCGGAGAGACCGGAGTAGTCATATTGCCGTATGCCAAGGTCGGGAGCAGAGTAGTCGTATTGCCGTATGCCAAAGTTGGATGCCACAGGTGCGGAGAAGTCGAGGAGAAAGCCGGTTTGGTACACAAGGACGGGACTGCAAGACAAGACAGGACTAGGGAGGCAGAGAGTGATGAGAATAGCAACAGGTTCTATGCTCAGCTAAAGTGCAGTGGCACAGCTGAGCATATGTAGGTGACAGGGTCCAAATGGGAAACGGCAGCGTGGAGGTGTGTGCCAGGTAAGACAGTGATAGGAGGTAGGGTAAGTAGATCAGGTGAGCTCCCTGGGGTGGAGCTTGAGTGCTTGTGCGCGTGCTTGCGCATGTCTGCAGTCCTTGGGGCAGTATGCCTTTAAGAGGCAGGAGTGCGTGCGTGCGCGTGCCAGAGTATTGCCGGGCGCTGGGGACTGCGGAGGCAGAAGCGGGGAGAGCCAGAACAGGTAAGCGGGGAGTGCGCCGAGGGCGGCTCGGCTCCCCAAGCCTTACAGTATCCCCCCCTTCAGGGACGACCACCGGGGCGTCCATGGAACGGTTTGGAAGGATTCCTTTCATGGAATGCTTGGATGAGTCGAGAGGCATGGAGGTGTCTGTGGGGAACCCAGGAGCGTTCCTCTGGTCCGAAACCTTTCCAGTGGACCAAGTACTGCACTCCTCCTCTGGAGATCCTCGAGTCAGGATGGACTGGACCTCGTTCTCCTACTGTCCTTGAACAAGGAGAGGAGGTGAGGTGAGTAATTCAACACACACTCAACTGGGGTACACTATAAACTAGATGCAGGGAACTTCTTAAAGAGATTTATCCTGTGCTCCTTTCCCTGCAAAATCCTCTGCAGCGTCTCCCCGTTGCACACAGCTCCTTACCAAGCTGCTTCTTCTTTTCCACAAGTAAAACACTCAGCTTACAGCTAATAAAGAGATGCCCTTATCTCACCAGGAATCTCCCCTCCCCCAGATATTTGCAACATACCCAGCCCCTGATTGGTGGTGGGAAGGGCAAGACAAACAAAGTTACATGAGAGGCATACTTGGGAAGATCACAGACCACTTGCAACAGTCCATCTGAAAACAAAATTAACCCAAAGTCCCTGAAGTGCTGGAACCAAGCTACAGAATACATATACAGGCATACCCCGGTTTAAGGACACTCCCTACCTGTACCGAAGCTGTGCGCAAGCGGGGAGACTACAGAGCTTGTTACAAATGCGTTATTTACATCAGTTATGCATGTATAGGACGATTGCAGTACAGTACATGCAGCGATAAGTGGAAAAAAGGGTAGTGCTTCACTTTAAGTACATTTTCGCTTTACATACATACTCCGGTCCCATTGCGTACGTTAATGCGGGGTATGCCTGTACAGTACACATATAACTTAATACAAATGTATTACTGACAGGTAGGGGTAATGGCAGGCTTGACCTTTATTAAAAGCAGTCACATTTACCCGTACCATCATAATGTAGACATTTAAAATGTTTGTGGGAGGAAAACACTATATCACAGAAAGATTGTGGGATTTTAAGGCTGCAAACCCAACCTAATTTTGAAAGGGGGGAGATCCACTTTTTAAGTTAAGGTGAGGAATATTCCCTCCATGTACTTTTGTTTCACTGCATAGGAAGCCTCCTGAGTGTTAGCTTTCTACCCCTTGCAGTTGTAGCCATAGAGATTTGGAACCGATAAAAGACGTGCAAACTTACTCCTGGGTATTCTCTAAGCCATAAAGATGACCCAATGCAAATTCAATATGACATTATTTGATTAATTTCTGTATGCTTTTTCTTTTCATAAGTATGGGTCATTTAGTTCAGTCTTTTGGCCAGAATATGTAAAGCCTGCAAACATGTCAAGGTAGACATTTTCAGCAGGTGCCCACTGTGATGGGCAAGGGTAACCAGGCTTCATAAAAAAAGGTTAAACCCTCTGGTTGCCCTTGGCTCCCTGGCAGCTACTTAGCACTATAAGCCAGGGGCAAGGTATCATTACATGCAAAGTTAAAGTGACCCCTGCTTTTCCACTTTCCATGTTCCCTTTACCCCAGACTCATGGAACTTGCTATGTGTAAGTTTTAGGTGGGATATTTGGGTAAGAATGCAATTCGTTTGCAGGAGTTCGGGGTCCGGAGCTACCGTTGGTACCTTCATTCTACCCGACGTGCAGGCACTATTTTCCGGTATGCGAGTAGAATCACACCGGGGCTGTCCAGCGTCCCCCAGACTCCTGAGTTTCGAGTCCCGATATCCCAGTCCTAAATCCCTTACATTCATGAGTCTCTCCAATGTCCCCCATGTATTAAAGTATATTTTATTAGGTTTGACACACGGTGGCGGGGCCCGACGGCTTGCGGGACTGCGGGAGGGGGGGGGGGGGATGGGTGGCGGGACTGCGGGGGGTCGTGGGTGGTGGAACTTAGAGGGGCCGGTAAGTGGCGGTGGTGGGGGGCCCGGCGGCTGATTGTGGCGGGGGCCCAGCGGCAGGTCACAGCAGTAACTGCCAGCCCTGTCCCGCTGCAGGCACCTGTCAGTCCCACAATGGCTGCTTGTACGCGCACCGGGCCTCCCCCTCATGCCAGCGCGTCGGAAGCTTAGCCCAGCTGACTTCCGGTGCTGCCGAGAGACCCGGCACCAGGTGCAGTGTATTTTTTTTTAACTGGCCCCCCCCTTACCCACGGGGCCAGTGACGCCAACACCGGCAGACCCCCCTGTTGGCGGCCCTGTGTGGGATTGTGTGTGTGAGATTGTGTGTGTGATTTGTGTGCAGGGCCGCCAACAGGGGGGGGGGGGGGGGGGGGAGGGCTGCCGGTGTTGGCGTCCTGGGCCAGTGCATTAAAAAAAAAAAAAAATGCTTCACCCGTTGTCTGGTCTCTCTGACGGCAGCGCCGGAAGTCAGCTGGGCTAAGCTTCCAGCGCACCGGCGTGAGAGGGAGGCCCGGCGCGCGTGAGCAACCAGCGTGGGACAGACGGGTGCCTGCAGTGGGACAGACGGGTGCCTGCTGCGGGGCAAGGGCTGGCGACAACTGCTGTGACCTGCCGCCGGGCCCCCTGCAGTCCACAGCCCCCCCCCCCCCCCACAGCACCGCCAGACCCCCCCCCCCCCCCGCAGCACCGCCAGCCGCTGCGACCGCCAGTCACCACCCCCGCCGTAGCACCGCCAGCCGCCAGGTCCCCGCTCCTCTCCATTTCAGCCTTCCCCCTTGCTCTTGTCCCCACCCCTCTGCCTTCCGTCACTCCCCTTGTAGCAAGAGACGTCTCCCAAACTCAAATTACAACTTTCGCTTGGGCTATGGAGATGGGAGACGTCATCCGTAGCCGGCACTATAAGCGCAGCCTTATAACTGCGTCCTTTGCATTTCAACGATTGCAGAGAGAAAAGAGGAAACAAAACTATGATAGTC
The DNA here is from genome assembly GCF_040206685.1 of Ascaphus truei. Taxonomy (NCBI): domain Eukaryota; kingdom Metazoa; phylum Chordata; class Amphibia; order Anura; family Ascaphidae; genus Ascaphus; species Ascaphus truei. The sequence continues at coordinate 302,653,374 of NC_134484.1, read as the reverse complement.
AATAGCATTGGATGTGTGACATGTATGCAGCGCCCAAGGTTTTATTTAGCAGTACTATATATCCCATATGTACAGTGCATTTCTCCATGTCAAATGAGAAAGACAGACACCAGGAAAGATGTCGTATGTCGTGATTTAACTGTTGCACATTATCCCCATTGTAATTTATTTACCTTGCGTTGTAATTTTGTAAAGCGCGGTGAACATTGTTGGCACTATATAAAGAAATTATACATACAGGGAATTCTGAGATTTCTTTTTATTAAATGCCCTTTTCAAGGGTCCACAGCTCCCATGGCATAAGCACTTAAAGGGTTAAGATAGAAGATGCATCTAGCAGCTCCCTATGTGTTGATTCACAACATTATGTTAAGGATCAA
>NC_134484.1:302637994-302650494 GCF_040206685.1 Ascaphus truei | reverse complement strand
GTTTAAGATCCCACTCTATATTAATCCCAGTGGGATGTAATGTGTTCATAACATGAATCCAATACATTTCTCTTGTATTAAGCTTGTTTAATCTGTCTCCACCTCTAGGGTGGATCTTAACATGTTCCAAGGCTGAAAAAGAAAAAATAGAGATATTACCAAGACAAAGCACATTGAAAAATGCCTTGACACGGGATGTAACATATCTTTTTTCAGAATATGTCTGATATGTTCTTGTATCCTTATTCTCACAGGTCTAATTGTTCGTCCAATGTAAGACATCTTACAACCACATTGTAAGTGATAAATAACATGACTTGTGTGGCAATTCATAAAGCTATTAATACGATGTTTGCCTTCACATGTAGTAATGTTTTTTATAGACCTGGCATATTTACAAATTGAACACCGCCCACAGGAGAAAAAACCTTTTGGAATATTACCTAGTAGTTGTCTATTAGACTGTGCATTGAATAAACTAGGAGACAAATGATTACCTAAAGTTTTTGTTTTTTTGTAAATGAATCTTGGTCCTCCCTGTACAAGGGAAGCAATATCATGGTCTAAGGTAAGTACTTTCCAATGTTTTTGGAAGATTTCTTTAATTGCTTTAGATTGTTTATTATATACAGAAATAAAAGATGGACAAATTGAATTATCCTCATACATGTTTCGTTTCTTTTTATTACCTCTGTTAGTTTTTATAATCTCTTCCCTATCCAGGGAATCTGCACATTTAAATGCTTTAATGATGTCCTCCTCTTTATAGCCTCTTTCTTTAAAGTTATCTGTAATTTCACGTGACCTGCTCAAAAACATCTCATTCGTTGAACATATCCTCTTAAGCCGAATGAACTGCGCCTTTGGTATGCTTTTAATGAGTGCTGGTGGATGACAACTCGTCGCACATAAAAGTGCATTTTTGGAATGGGGTTTACGGAAAATGTCCGTCTGTATTTTCTTATCAATATCTATTGAAAGTGTCATGTCTAAATAATCTATGTGATGGATATTCTGTGTATATGTGAAATGTAAATTATAATCGTTAGTGTTGAGTGTATTAATAAAAGTGCACAGTGAGTCCAAATCCCCATCCCACACCAAAATAAGATCATCTATAAAGCGCCGATAAAATATAATGTGATTACGAAATAAATTAGAATCGTGATAAATGTGTTGTGCCTCCCAAAAACCCATAAAAAGATTCGCATAAGATAGTGCAAAAGAAGAACCCATAGCAGTGCCTAATTTTTGAAGAAAATAACGTGAATCAAACATAAAATAATTGCGTGTAAGTAAAAAAGTGACTGATTCCAATAAAAAAGTGCTTAAAGTGACAGATAAATCAGATAAATTCAAAAAGTGTTGAAGAGCCTGAATGCCATGTTCGTGTGTGATAATAGAATACAGGGAGGTCACGTCTAAAGTGACCCACCTGTATCCCCGTTTCCACTGAAGTCCAATCAGACCTGACGTGTCCTTAATGAAGGATGGTAATTGGTACACCAAGGGTTGAAGGAAACCGTCCACATACCGCGACAACCCATCTCCCAAAGATCCAATACTCGCCACAATGGGTCGACCAGGAGGGTCGACCAGCGACTTATGGATCTTTGGGAGATGATGGAATATGGGTGTCACGGGATGCGGACAGGCCAAAAACCCCATTTCTTTATGATTGATGACTTCTAGAATCCTACCCATATCCAAAAGTTCCATGTATTCTTTCTGATATTCCTCAATTGGATTAGATCTTAAAGGTTGATAACGAGATAAATCATTGAGTTGTCTATATGCCTCTTTCTTATAATGATCTGAAGATAAGACCACCAGGGCACCTCCCTTATCAGCTTTCTTGAATATTAATCTTTCATCTTGTTTAAGAATTTGCAATTGTTTAATTTCAGAAATGGTCAGGTTGTTGTTCATAACATTAGAAAAAGAAAAACCTTTATTAAGCAAACGGATGTCACGTTCTACCAGTTTCTCAAAGGCCGTAATATACGGACCTCTTTGAGAACTGGGACAAAAAATGGATTTCTTCCTTAAACCTGAATCATTGTTGCCAAAAAATGATTGTGTGTGTAAATTAGGTTCTTCACCTTGTTGCACCAACATCTCTTCCATATCTGATATAAGACATTGATCTCTAAAATCAAACATAGCAATATTGTCATTAGAAATAGATTCATTCTCCTGAGCATTCATATTGACATTAGATGATACATGTGTGGCCTGTGAAGCAAAAAAAATTTGAGGGATAGTTTTCGAGTGAACTTCTGTAAATCTATCACCGTCTCAAAAATCTGAAAGTTACCAGTAGGGGCAAAACCTAACCCACGATTAAGTAAGGATAGCTGATCAATAGTTAATTTGATTCCTGAGAGGTTAATCACATTATCTACAGACTTATTTAAGTATATTTCTTCCTTTTCGTTCTGCCTCTTATTTCCCCATTTTCTCTTTGATCTTCGTGTGTTTTTGAGTTTTTTGAACCATTATTTGATACTGGTTTAGAATCAGATTTAAGGGGCCTAGAAAACATTAAGGCAGTAGACGTAGACGGTTTAGGGTCTGTTCTATGGGTATCTGTATACTCTCTCCCATAGTCATCAGATCTATCAAAGGACACTGAGTGTGGTCTAGTGTCCCCCTCTGACTGGTCCGAATCAAAGCTGGATGTGTCTACCCTTCTACTTTTGAGCATAGATTTATTGGGTGTGCGATTATCTGCTCCTTTATCATAGTATTTCTTAAATGGTCTAGGTCTTGACCCCTCCCGCTGTGGTGGTTTTTGCCAACAGTAAACATGGCCCCTGATGTAATCAGCCTTGTCTCTCTCAAACTTAATCTGTTTCTTATCACTGATACCATTCTCAATCGTTTCCAAATTCTCTAGTAAAGTAACATCATTTCTAATGAATTGATCCCTTGTCTCAAAGGGTTTCAATTTATTCTGAAAGGATGTGATCTCCACATTCAACAACTCTTTCTCGTGTATTTTTTGTTGTATAATTAGCTCCATTAATCTTATTGAGCACTGATCTAAGATCTTTATCCAATCTTGCTCAAACTGTCTATTAACGAAACCAAAAGTCGGTACTTTTTTGACCCGGAGACCTCTGGGGATCCTGTTAGTGTTTATATAATTTTCTAACGTGATGGTGATGTCCCACCAGAGTCTTATGTCCTGTACAAGTAATTTCTCCAATCTCACGAAATGGTTAGTTAAATCCGATGGTTCATCACAAATTAACTCCTTCTCTTCTCCAAACACATGTGAGGCTTTTTTGGCCCGTTTACTGTTAACTGTTAACAGCTCCATATGTAGAAGTCCGTTGTGTAACATGATTTATAGAAATGTCCTCCTCATCCATAATGTAAAAAATAATATTCACCACAAAAAGTCAATAGATAGTTCACAAAGTACCATGTATGTACAGGATAAACACTGTAGAGATCAATGTCTTATATCAGATATGGAAGAGATGTTGGTGCAACAAGGTGAAGAACCTAATTTACACACACAATCATTTTTTGGCAACCATGATTCAGGTTTAAGGAAGAAATCCATTTTTTGTCCCAGTTCTCAAAGAGGTGCGTATATTACGGCCTTTGAGAAACTGGTAGAACGTGACATCCGTTTGCTTAATAAAGGTTTTTCTTTTTCTAATGTTATGAACAACAACCTGACCATTTCTGAAATTAAACAATTGCAAATTCTTAAACAAGATGAAAGATTATATTCAAGAAAGCTGATAAGGGAGGTGCCCTGGTGGTCTTATCTTCAGATCATTATAAGAAAGAGGCATATAGACAACTCAATGATTTATCTCGTTATCAACCTTTAAGATCTAATCCAATTGAGGAATATCAGAAAGAATACATGGAACTTTTGGATATGGGTAGGATTCTAGAAGTCATCAATCATAAAGAAATGGGGTTTTTGGCCTGTCCGCATCCCGTGACACCCATATTCCATCATCTCCCAAAGATCCATAAGTCGCTGGTCGACCCATTGTGGCGAGTATTGGATCTTTGGGAGATGGGTTGTCGCGGTATGTGGACGGTTTCCTTCAACCCTTGGTGTACCAATTACCATCCTTCATTAAGGACACGTCAGGTCTGATTGGACTTCAGTGGAAACGGGGATACAGGTGGGTCACTTTAGACGTGACCTCCCTGTATTCTATTATCACACACGAACATGGCATTCAGGCTCTTCAACACTTTTTGAATTTATCTGATTTATCTGTCACTTTAAGCACTTTTTTATTGGAATCAGTCACTTTTTTACTTACACGCAATTATTTTATGTTTGATTCACGTTATTTTCTTCAAAAATTAGGCACTGCTATGGGTTCTTCTTTTGCGCCATCTTATGCGAATCTTTTTATGGGTTTTTGGGAGGCACAACACATTTATCACGATTCTAATTTATTTCGTAATCACATTATATTTTATCGGCGCTTTATAGATGATCTTATTTTGGTGTGGGATGGGGATTTGGACTCACTGTGCACTTTTATTAATACACTCAACACTAACGATTATAATTTACATTTCACATATACACAGAATATCCATCACATAGATTATTTAGACATGACACTTTCAATAGATATTGATAAGAAAATACAGACGGACAATTTCCGTAAACCCCATTCCAAAAATGCACTTTTATGTGCGACGAGTTGTCATCCACCAGCACTCATTAAAAGCATACCAAAGGCGCAGTTCATTCGGCTTAAGAGGATATGTTCAACGAATGAGATGTTTTTGAGCAGGTCACGTGAAATTACAGATAACTTTAAAGAAAGAGGCTATAAAGAGGAGGACATCATTAAAGCATTTAAATATGCAGATTCCCTGGATAGGGAAGAGATTATAAAAACTAACAGAGGTAATAAAAAGAAACGAAACATTTATGAGGATAATTCAATTTGTCCATCTTTTATTTCTGTATATAATAAACAATCTAAAGCAATTAAAGAAATCTTCCAAAAACATTGGAAAGTACTTACCTTAGACCATGATATTGCTTCCCTTGTACAGGGAGGACCAAGATTCATTTACAAAAAAACAAAAACTTTAGGTAATCATTTGTCTCCTAGTTTATTCAATGCACAGTCTAATAGACAACTACTAGGTAATATTCCAAAAGGTTTTTTCTCCTGTGGGCGGTGTTCAATTTGTAAATATGCCAGGTCTATAAAAAACATTACTACATGTGAAGGCAAACATCGTATTAATAGCTTTATGAATTGCCACACAAGTCATGTTATTTATCACTTACAATGTGGTTGTAAGATGTCTTACATTGGACGAACAATTAGACCTGTGAGAATAAGGATACAAGAACATATCAGACATATTCTGAAAAAAGATATGTTACATCCCGTGTCAAGGCATTTTTCAATGTGCAGTCTTGGTAATATCTCTATTTTTTCTTTTTCAGCCTTGGAACATGTTAAGATCCACCCTAGAGGTGGAGACAGATTAAACAAGCTTAATACAAGAGAAATGTATTGGATTCATGTTATGAACACATTACATCCCACTGGGATTAATATAGAGTGGGATCTTAAACACTTTTTAGTTTGATTTCGAAATTATTTGATTCCAGGATGGTTATATTTATATTCATCATAGATGTATATATAATTTTTATATTCACATTATTTAGTCACTTTTGGTAATTTATTTATGTATATTTAGTTATTATATATATTATATATTATATATATATATATATATATATATATTTATATATATATATATATTACTATTAACGGCATTTAAGCATATTAATTATTATATAAGATTCAAGATCACATATATACATGAATCCATTTACATTTTGATAGTAGGTCCTCTCATCACTTTACATCGTTATATATGATTTAGTTGTGATATTGTATACCATGTGTGTTATTAATATATTGATGTATTTTTTTTAGAGAGTTTTTATTTGCTCTTTGTATATATATATATATATATATATATATATATATATATATATATATATATATATATATATATATATATATATGTTGCTTGGTTTTTTGCTACTCAGTTACTGGTACTTGTTATATATATTATATGTTTGTTTTATTAGACAAGTATTGTTTTTAAATGTATTTTGTGTCTCTTAGTGTCTTGTTAATACATCTTCATGTCCATGATGATGCCTTGTAAGTGAATTCCATTAACTATTCAGGGGTATAGATTCCCTGTTCATTAATTGGTTATGCAATCACCTGGTGTGTGTTTTGCTCACTAATTTAGTTCGACCAATAGTATGTTTGGGCTCACTATATATGCATCATCATGTGCTGTACCGGATACTCTTTGACAAAGTCCCAGGCAGGGACGAAACGCATCAGAGTTCGCTCTGTAGCACATTTTCCAGTGTATATGCACTAATTAAAGACAACCTTTTATTTCTATTGCGTGTGGATTTCCTATTTTTCATACCCTGACGGCAGCAGTGCACCGCCTCTTTGTTCTATTTTTGTCTGATTTCCCTGGGCTGGAGCACGCTACTCTTCACTTCCGGTTCAGAGGTGCCTGACGTCATCGCTGGATGTTGAACGCCGAAGGCTGAGCGCAGATCAGAGACCCGTCGTGTCAAGAATGTGAGTGATTTTGCTCCTTAATTTATCCCCCCCATCTCACCTCCGCTGTGAGGTTACCTTGACCCTGTGTGGCGCCGGGTGTATGAGGGCAGTGGCGGAGGGTGGCGGCTTACTTAGCTGTATATGGTTCCTTCTCAGGGGACACGGCGGTATTGTTGCTTCACGGTCCTCCTTACCACATCTTAGCCCCTACCCGTGTGACGCTACGGTACACAGTTCAAGTGGGGTGATTATATCTATACAATATTCATTCATCAATGGGACTCTGAACGGAAGTTTGCTTTATTATTCATTATGCAGTATATTTTTTCTGGACTTTTGGTAATATTATCTGCATACGATTTGAAGCACCAGTAATTCCTTGGAGCAATTCTAGGATTTTCATTCCATTATACAGTCTCACATGTCTGCTTAGATAACACCTGATCTTACAAATATTTCGGCTTTCAATTGTAGTTCATCTCTTACAGCAAACCGTGAAGAATGTATAATAAGAGGACGCTACTTAAATAAAGTAAATTCTTACACGGTAAATGTATGCATGTATGTCTTTATTTATATAGTGCCATCAATGTACATAAGCGCTTCACAGTAGTAATACACGTGTTAATCATATAAATAACAAATAATACAAATAACAGATAATGGGAATAAGTGCTTCCAACATAAATGTAACATTGTGGAAGAGGAGTCCCTGCTCAGAAGAGCATACAATCTAATTGGTAGGAAGAACGCATAGACAGTAGGAGGGCAGTCTGGTAAGTGCATCTGGAAGGGGCCAAGCTTTATGTATCATGTGTATAGTATTCACCAGGGTGCTTCTCATATGCTTCTTTAAACAAGTGTGTCTTAAGGTGGGTTGTAAAGGTGGATAGAGAGGGCCCTAGTTGGGTATTGAGGGGGAGGGCATTCCAGAGGTGTGGGGCAGTCAGTGAGAAAGGTTTAAGGTGGGAGAGGGCTTTAGATACAAAAGGGGGTAGAGAGAAGACATCCTTGAGCAGAACGCATGTCAGGATGGTACATGGAGTGAACGAGAAAATACAAGACGTTCAAGGAGTTTAGAGGCAAAGGGCAGGAGGGAGAAAGGTTGAAAGTTAGAAAGACAGGTAGGGTCAAGCTTGCGGTTTTTGAGTAATGGTATAACTGTTGCATGTTTGAAGGAGGAAAGGTACCAGAGTAGAGGGAGGAGTTAAAAATGTGTGTGACATAGGGATTTTAGTAGGAGCAAGAAGTTTTGGGAGATGGAAGGGAATGGGGTCAAGAGGTTAGGTGGTAGAGGGAGAAGAGGAGATCAGCAGAAACACATCCTCCTCCGAGACAGCAGAAAAAGAGTCAAGAAAGGCAGGAGGAGAGTTAGGAAGCAGTGTAGGATGGGAGAAAACGGGATGTTCTGACGTATGGATTCCTCCTTTTTTAAATAGTGCAAATACAAAGAGAGAGCGGGTGGAGAGAGCGAGAGCGGGTGGCGAGAGCGAGTGCGGGTGGCGAGAGCGAGAGCGGGTGGCGAAAGCGAGAGCGGGTGGCGAAAGCGAGAGCGGGTGGCGAAAGCGAGAGCGGGTGGCGAAAGCGAGAGCGGGTGGCGAAAGCGAGAGCGGGTGGCGAGAGAGAGCGGGTGGCGAGAGAGAGCGGGTGGCGAGAGAGAGCGGGTGGCGAGAGAGAGAGCGCGGGTGGCGAGAGAGAGCGCGGGTGACGAGAGAGAGAGCGGGTGGCGAGAGAGAGCGGGTGGCGAGAGAGAGAGAGAGCGGGTGGAGAGAGAGAGCGGGTGGAGAGAGAGAGCGGGTGGAGAGAGAGAGAGCGGGTGGAGAGAGAGAGAGCGGGTGGAGAGAGAGAGAGCGGGTGGAGAGAGAGAGAGCGGGTGGAGAGAGAGAGAGTGGGTGGAGAGAGAGCGGGTGGAGAGAAAGAGAGAGCGGGTGCAGAGAGAGAGAGCTGGTGCAGAGACAGAGAGAGAAAAAGCAGGTGCAGAGAGAGAGAAAGAGAAAGTGGGTGCAGAGAGAGAGAGAGCGGGTGCAGAGAGCGGGTGCAGAGAGAGAGAGCGGGTGCAGAGAGAGAGAGCGGGTGCAGAGAGAGAGCGGGTGCAGAGAGAGAGCGGGTGCAGAGAGAGAAAGAGAGGGGTGGAGAGAGCGACAGAGAGAGGGTGGACAGAGAGGGAGAGGGTTGAGTGAGAGTTGGGGAGATGAGGAGGAAGAGGGGGTTGAGGAGGAAGAGGGTGGTGAGAAGGAAGAAGAGGGTGGTCAGGAGGAAGAAGAGGGGGGGAGGAGGAGCAAAGCACGATGCTGGACAGCCAGCTGGCGAGAAGCTTGCGTCATCACGCAACAGAGCGTGTGATGTCATCGCAGTAGGCGGAAACAGGGAGATCCAGGGGTTGATACCAGCGTGTACACCCAGGCATCAGCCTAAGCTCCGTTACAGACACCAGTGAGAGAGATGATTAAAGCGGACAGAGAGGAAGGTGTTGCCAATGGACCTCAACCAGGCTAAGTTTGTTGAAAAGTGAAAAAGGATGAAATAGTATGTGAGTAACACTCCAGGTGTCCGTTTATATATGTTTTATTACATTTTAGTTTCTCAGTGGATCTGTGCTATATTTTTATTTATTTTTCTATGATACACTGCTGGGGAATTACACTGACTTCCAGAGTTATTTCACATCAAGATTGTACCCTTTTGTGAGTCAAATCCATTTATGAGCACTTTGTGTGTTAATGTGCACTGTGTGCCAATATGAAGGGCTTTAGATCTGACAAACCCCAGACACCAAGGGTGTATCCTATTATCAGTACCAATGGTTAATGGGTCTGTTGCCTGACAACATCATAATCTGAAGTGAATTATCGTTAGGTATCCATTCCGGTTCCAACTACCTGTTCACAGAGGTGTTATTGTCACTTGCACTGTATGGTATTATACACTGTGTCTTTCTTTATTCCTCACCGATATACTGCACTGAGCATGGAGTGAAGAACAGCACCAAGGAGGACAATTTTTCTATAAGGAGGAGAGCGTGATACAGGATTAGGGGGGATGAGGAGGAGGGGGATAAATGTGAGACAGGGGGGAGCGAGAGAGAGACAGGGGGGAGCGAGAGAGAGAGAGACAGGGGGGAGCGAGAGAGAGAGAGACAGGGGGGAGCGAGAGAGAGAGAGAGAGAGAGAGACAGGGGAGAGCGAGAGAGAGACAGGGGGGAGCGAGAGAGAGAGAGACAGGGGAGAGCGAGAGAGAGAGACAGGGGGAGTGAGAGAGAGAGACAGGGGGAGTGAGAGAGAGAGACAGGGGGGAGCGAGAGAGAGAGAGAGACAGGGGGAGCGAGAGACAGGGGGGAGCGAGAGAGAGAGAGAGACAGGGGGGAGCGAGAGAGAGAGAGAGACAGGGGGGAGCGAGAGAGAGAGAGAGACAGGGGGGAGCGAGAGAGAGAGACAGGGGGGAGCGAGAGAGACAGGGGGAGCAAGAGAGACAGGGGGGAGCGAGAGAGAGAGACGAGGGAGCGAGAGAGAGAGAGACAGGGAGGAGCGAGAGAGAGAGACAGGGGGGAGCGAGAGAGAGAGAGAGAGAGACAGGGGGGAGCGAGAGAGAGAGACAGGGGGGAGCGAGAGAGAGAGAGACAGAGAAACAGGGGTGAGCGAGACAGACAGGGGTGAGCAAGAGAGACAGGGGGGAGCGAGAGAGACAGGGGGGAGCGAGAGAGACAGGGGGGAGCGAGAGAGAGACAGGGGGGAGCGAGAGAGAGACAGGGGGGAGCGAGAGAGAGACAGGGGGGAGCGAGAGAGAGACAGGGGGGAGCGAGAGAGAGACAGGGGGGAGCGAGAGAGAGACAGGGGGGAGCGAGAGAGAGACAGGGGGGAGCGAGAGAGAGACAGGGGGGAGCGAGAGAGAGACAGGGGGGAGCGAGAGAGAGACAGGGGGGAGCGAGAGAGAGACAGGGGGGAGCGAGAGAGAGACAGGGGGGAGCGAGAGAGAGACAGGGGGGAGCGAGAGAGAGACAGGGGGGAGCGAGAGAGAGACAGGGGGGAGCGAGAGAGAGACAGGGGGGAGCGAGAGAGAGACAGGGGGGAGCGAGAGAGAGACAGGGGGGAGCAAGAGAGAGAAAGGGTGAGAGAGACAGAGAGAGAAAGGGGGAGCGGGAGAGAGACAGGGGGGAGCGAGAGAGAAAGGGTGAGCGAGACAGAGAGAGAAAGAGGGAGCGAGACAGAGGGAGAAAGGGGGAGCGAGACAGAGGGAGAAAGGGGGAGCGAGACAGAGACGGGGAGTGAGAGAGAGACAGGGAGTGAGCGAGATGGGAAGTGAGAGAGAGAGACAGGGTGAGTGAGAGAGAGACAGGGGGAGCGAGAGAAAGAGTGTGAAATCGTGAGAGTGTGAAATCGTGAGTGTGTGTAGAGTGAGAGAGGGTGGAGTGAGAGAGGGTGGAGTGAGAGAGGGTGAAGTGAGAGGTGCCAGTGTGTCAGAAGCTTTAAAATTGAGAATAATGAGTAGATAGAGGAGTGAGAGAGATAGAGAGAGATAAAGGGAGTGAGAGCAGCTTTAAAATTGAGAGTATTCAAAAAATAATGACTGGACTGACAAGGAAATCATTGTCATCCAAGCAGGTATAAATTGCTCAAAAGAGAATGGTAATTTTGAGATGGAATTGAACAAATTCCTAAAGTTGATTGGTATAACAAAGCATACAATAAAATATTGTGAGTATAAATTTATCAAACAAAGTGGGGCAAAAAGATTTTTTTGTGTGCAAAAATTTATTTTTGACAACAGTCAGTGCAAACATCTATTTCAGAGAACGACTTATTGAAAGTCATGTTCACCTTCTATTGTGCTACAATTCATTATACAGCTCTTATAATGCTGTGCTTGGGGTCCAAAGAATCACATCATGTTATAAGCGGATCGTGTTAGAAATAATGTACAATTGTATGCATTGTACAAAAAAGTATTTAAGATACCAATAATCGTATTGTAAAGTATTCATAAATACGAAAATTGGGAGCCACGCTTGCATCGCGTTATAAGCGGATTCGCGTTGTAACAGATCGCGTTATAACAGGGTTGAGCTGTATATTTTTTTGGTTAGACTACTCCAAAGTTAGGAAGACTAACAAGAGATTAGATCTGTAAAATTAACTATTTCGTTTTTTTCCACTGCAAATGGGAAGAAAATGACAGCTGGATAATTAGATGCATTCCATCAAGTGAGCCTTATTAATCTTCTCTAAAAAATAAATTTTACTGATGAAGCAAAAATCACAAGCTAAAGTACCTGATGGTTTAAAAAAAAAAAAAAAGTAACAAAGTGAGGGAAAGAATGTTAAACTGATACAGCTTCAAAATTACTCTGCGTCAAATAGGTCCCGATAGGTCAAAAACATCCTTCTGAGCAAACTTTTTATGCCGAGCCCCCCTTTTAATCCATGAAATTTCTCGGGCCCCCCCTGCCTGATGTAATCAAAATCATATTTTAAAAAAACCTTTATTAAACGGTATACAATGTAAATACAAATATGTCTAAGGCCGCGCATATAGTGCCCGCGACGGCGACGCTAGCGAAAGTTGTATTTCGCTTTGTGGCTGTGGCGTGGGCGACCAGGCCATGGATTGGTTCAGGGGATGTCACATGAGGCGACAGCCCCTGAAAAAATCAAATATTGCCGGCTTCAAAAAATTGCGCCACCACGTCACGCTTACTATAAGTGCACGAGGCGGCGGCGACAATGCATTTGTTTTCGGCGACGTCGCATCGCCGGCACTATAAGCGCAGCCTAAATACTTACATACTTCAACAGCTCGCTCTTGCAAAATTAGGCTGCATCCACGCTGCCGCGGAGAGCGGTGACATCACCAACTCTCCAAGCATGAGCACAGGGTGTCCTGCAT
>NC_134484.1:302625494-302635494 GCF_040206685.1 Ascaphus truei | reverse complement strand
GCCGGTCTGAAAAGCTGCAGAGGGTGGGGGCGGGGTTAGAGGCAGAGGAGCCCCAGCAGTGAGACAGTGGGAGCTTCGGTGTCTGCTGCCAGAGCTCAAGATGGCTTTCCCCCTATCCCCCCCAATGTTCCACAGAGGTAGGTAGGGACCAGAACGGACACACACACACTAGATACAGCATGGGGGAGAGAGAGGCAGCATGGGGGAGAGAGAGAGACACACAGCATGGGGGGGGGGGGGGGGAGAGAGACAGCATGGGGGGGGAGAGTGTCAGCATGGGGGAGAGTGTCAGCATGGGGGAGAGAGAGGCATGGGGGAGAGGGGCAGCATGAGAGGGGGGCAGCATGAGGGGGAGAGAGAGGCAGCATGGGGGGGGAGGAGAGAGGCAGCATGGGGGGGGAGGAGAGATTCAGCATGGGGGGGAGGAGAGATTCAGCATGGGGGGGAGGAGAGAGGCAGCATGGGGGGGGGAGAGAGAGGCAGCATGGGGGGGGGAGAGAGAGGCAGCATTCGGGGGGAAGAGAGAGGCAGCATGGGGGGGAGGAGAGAGGCAGCATGGGGGGGAGGAGAGAGGCAGCATGGGGGGGAGGAGAGAGGCAGCATGGGGGGGAGGAGAGAGGCAGCATGGGGGGGAGAGAGGCAGCATGGGGGGAGGAGAGAGGCAGCATGAGGGGAGAGAAAGGCAGCACACAGAGAATGGGGGAGAGAGACGCACACAGAGAATGGGGGAGAGAGACACACACACAGAGAATGGGGGAGAAACACACAGAGAATGGGGGAGAAACACAGAGAATGGGGGAGAGACGCACAGAGAATGGGGGGCGGGGGAAGAGAGAGAGACACAGAGAATGGGGAAGAGCGAGACACAGAGAATGGGGAAGAGTCACACACAGAATGGGAGGAGAGACAGAATGGGAAGGGTGGAACGAGAATGGAGTGATGGGGCGTGGTACGAGGATGGGGGGGACGACGACAATGGAGGGATGGGGGGAGAGAGAATGGGTGTGTGTGTAAGGCTGCGTCCCCGCTAGCACTGAGTGGGTGGTGGTTACTTTCATATATAGCTATATGTAAGTCCCCACTCACGCTGTGTGCGCGGCGCTCGTGCGCGGGCACACACGCTCACCCGTGCTCGGCGCTTAAGTAAACAAAAAACCTATACTTACCCGCGCGCTCAACTACCCGCAATGCCCCCCCACACGCACGTACATGCAGGACACCCGGCGCTCATGCTTGGAGCGCTCTCCAAGCATGAGCACACTCAGCTCCAGCAGGGACAGAGAGCGGCGGAGAGACATAAACCGCAGCTGGTGATGTCATTGGTTTTTATAAATATTTTTTTTTAATGTGTCCCGGTTTTTATTTTGTAAATCTGGTCACCCTACTCACAGGTCTGCAATCCTGTCGTTCCCCATTATCGCTTGGCAAACAGTGCTTCCAATGCAGCCAGGGATTCTGGGTAATGACATGCAAATAAGACAAGTGTGTCACTTTACTTTGTAATCCATTTTACCATGTATATAAATAGATTAAGTACATAAAAACCTTGCATATTTATCCAAAGAAACAATCATTTGGTTAGGGTTCTTAGTTTTGGTTTTGAAAAAACAGATTAATCCCTTCTGAAAAACGGCAAGAACACCATGGAAAAACATTTTTTTTTCGGTTTGTTACATACTGTATAACTGCAATTTACTTTTATAAACAATCTGCACAGTCACTTAAAAGAATTAAAATCTGATAAATATAAACATCACAAATATCGATTAAGATTAGAGATGTGTGAAAATGTAAAAATCGACTCCCGTGTTTTCTCTTCCATATTTTTACAAAAATAAGCGGATATTTAGAATTTTTTCTCCTTTTTTGCCCTTATAAAAATGCTATAATTTTCAAATTTTAGAATCTTCTCCAATTTTCAATTTAACATTGTCTAATAATTAGCATTTTTTTAATTTTTTTAAATATTCAAATAAAATAAAAACTAGTGGTGGCTTTCTGATCTCTAATCTGCAATTTAAGACTTCCACATATCCAAGATGCAAATGCATTTAAACAAGAGTGCTAAATCGATTTTCATATAACTAAATCAAACCATTGTGTTCTTTATTTTATAATTAAAGAAATTAAAGAAATCTAGAGAGGAACAAATATGTTAAAAACTCTCAGGGATTGTAGATTTGATGCTATGCATGAGGTTTCAGTCTATAGATCACATTCTCTTTTAGAAGCATCTAGAATATATTCCATACGTCCAAATCACCATTAGAACCCTTCAAAGGGTTCACTCTTTTACCCAATCCTGATACAAATAACTATTTTAAAATAAAAATAATTACAAAAAAAAAAGTTAGGTTGTGAACAAAGAAAGAGACTAGAGAAAGTGCAGCGAAGAGCCACCAAATTAATAAAGGGGATGGATAATCTGATTAATGAGTAGAGGCTAGCTAAATTAGCTTTGTTTACATTAGAAACAGGCTTCTAACAGGGGATATGATAACTATATACAAATATAAATCGTGTACAATACAAAGAGCTTTAAAAAGAACTATTCATCCCAAGGGCAGTACAAATGACACGTGTCATACAGGTTGGAGGAAAGGAGATTTCACCAGCAACAAAGGAAATGATTCTTTACAGTAAGAGCAGTTACAAAGTGGCATTCATTGCCGACGGAGACTGATAGCAGATACAATAGATATCTTTTTTATTTTTTTTAAATGAACATCTTTTTAGAAAGGAAAGATCTACAGGGATATACCAAATAAGTAAACATGGGAAGGATGTTGATCCAGGGAGTAATCTCAGTGCCATTATTTGGAGTAAGGAAGGATTCCCCCCCCCCTCTTATGAGATATCATTAGATGAAATTTCACTGAGGGTTTGCGTTGGCAGTCCTCCGGATTAATATATGTTAAGTACAAATATAGGATAAAGTATCTGTCATCTAAATTTAGCATAGTTTGAACTTGAAGGATGTCTGTCTTTTTTTCAACCTCATCTACTTTGTATTTATGTAAAATGGTGAGTTAAGACTAAGGCTGCACTTATAGTCTCGATGACGTCGCATCAAAAACAAATGCATTGTCGTCGTCATCAACGCTTATAGTACACGTGACGGCGCAACCAAGCGACAGCACTACCAAAAATCTGGTAGTCACTGTTATTTTTTCAGCGACGGTCTCCCCTTGTGGCCAATCAGAGAGCTTCTCCATCCCTCTGCCTTCCCCTTTTCTGATGTCACTGCCCTTGTAGCCAGCGACGTCTAAACTTAAATTACAACTATCGCAATGGCGACGGCACTATAAGCGCAGCCTTAGGGAGAGGGGGTGGTGGGTTAATATCCTCTCTTTACTGCCTTTCGTCTGATGTCCTTATTTATGAAGATGCAATAGTGCCAATCCAGCTCTACTGCAACCAGCTCTACTGCAAGGAAGGTCTCATGTCCATGGAGTTTTCCATGCGACAGATCGACGCTATCGACACTTACGGACTAAGCCCATGTGTGTTCAACAAGAGATTGCACAGCCAGATCCTCCCCTTATCTGTATTGGCTCATATAAGGACAGGTTGGGTAAAAAGAAAAGAAAACAATTGATTGGCAAACAGTCATTCAGAAAACCCTTAAGCAAGGCAATTTTAAATTAATTTCCAGAGTTGCACATTTGGGATTGCACATTTATCAATTAAATATTTGCAATACAACATACTGCTCATTTAGGAGCCTAAACAATAATCTTAAAGGAATTAAAAACAAACCCATTTTGAGCTAAATTCAAATTTGGATACAACGGTTGATGAAAGTTACTGGTATACTGTAGTTCTTTTTATTTAGATGCTCTTGCAATTCTTCGTCACATTTATTGCACTAAAATGGCTACCAACAGGGTTCACAGCAAGTGGAACAAACAATTCTATAATGTACAACACAAATGGTGTTAAGCAGCACTTAGAACTGCTTTAAATGGCAAACGTTATTTTCCTTAATAAAGTTTGGATGTTTTCCTTGGTGAGTCGTAAGCTTTCAGAACCAAATCACACTCCTTTTTGGTTTAAGTGCTAATGACTAAAAAAGGAGAATCCAGATATTCATAGGTAAAAAGTAAATAAACTGTTAGCCTTGTACATTAAAAAAAATATATACACTGTATATAATATAATCTGAAGATACACTACCCAGCTCCATTTGCAAATAATTCTGTGAATAATTAAAGCACCGGCAATTTGCAAAAAGACCAATCCAAATTTTATTCAGCTTTGCAAGATTATTACAGCAGGCAGTTGTTTGTTTAAATAATGTAGATCAATATGATTCTATCGTTAAATTTATAAAGAACTCTAATATTGGTCCACTAATAGGTTACAGAATTATTTTTGAAGAGATAAGATGTGTTTCTTATTCTTTATGCTGGTAGAAAAAGACAAAAAAAAAAAAAAGGTACAAAGTAGGATAGGGAATGGTTTTAAGCAGTGGCGTAGCTAGACATGTGCAAGCCCCCGGGCATAAGAACTTTCTGGGTCCCTGTATAAGTGAACGTACTCCGTAGATTCAGAAGAAAAATTTGCCTTGATTTAAATTGGAGGGTATCTCTCCTCCCCCTCCACGCCTACCTGGGACAGGTTGGTGATAGAGGCAGGCGGGAGGATTTGATGGTACGCGGTGGCAGCCCACCACAGTAAAGCAGAGGAGCAGCCAACAGAGGCGTTGGGAGTCGCACAGAGGTAGAGCAGTACTGCTGGGGAGGAGCGCGCTGTAGCAGCATAGACAACGGAAGAAAGAAAGACTTGTCCTGCTCTACCTCTGTAGAGCTAACTCTTCTGCTTAACTCTGGTAGAATGCCGCCGTGTTCCATCATCTCCCACCACTTGCCTCTATCTGTGGGAGAAGAGAGAGAGATGGTCAGCAGGACTGTTGACAGGGGTGGGGGGGGGGGGGAAGGAGAGCAGACCCCCAAGAGGGCTGACCTGGCTATAGCTACGCCCTTGGTTTTAAGAAATAATTCGTTTTATGCAAACTACTGTAACTAATGCACTGAACTGATATCTAACTCTGGATTGGACCAACATAACATTACATACAAATTGATAAATTATGTTGTACAAGAGAGGAACCGGTCCCAAATAAACTAAAATGACTCATGACTAATGAAAAGATAGTTGTTAAACAATGTATGCCTCATTTGTTAGCTCATTTTCAAGAAATACAATATATATGACTCGGTAAACTAATGCACAACGCCCATCATTTTATATCGAAATAAATAATACCAAGAATATATATTTTGAGAGAAGTATGAGCAACAGAGTGGGTTAAAGTTGTAATTTCTCTTAAAAAGAACATTGTAAACAATTTAAAGGACATAGGCATTTCTAAACAAATGCTAAAAACAAACTTTTTCTATTTTTATGGACATTCAAGATGTGAAATGGTAGTTCATGTCGTTCAAGTGTTTCCTCTACCTGCTTAAGGTCCTTTAAACAGGAATACTGTACATTCAAATTTTTTTTTTTTTTTTTAAATCGGGAGTACTATTAAATTGTTTTATTTTTGTATCCCCCCCCTCCCCTGATTATACACCTTTTATAAGTTTTACTGTATTAAGCTTACATTCAAAATCCCATTTGAGGTTTTTTTTAATACATCAGCTGTGTAGTATTAGCTGGTACTTACATTTTTTTATCCACCCCATATCCCCACTCTTTATGCTCTTTTTAATTAGTTTTAATCTTCCTTGGGTTGCTATAGAAACCATTTACAAAAGCACAGCACTTCCTATTTTGACATACGTGGCCATAGTGTGAACATGGGGATGCAAGATCAAGGCTGATCATGGAGAACTGATCAATCTGCAGCTTACAGTATGTAATTATATTTCCTTAAAGCAGCAGTCCAAGCTGCTGTTTTTTATCCCTTTAATATGTGCAGCAATATAATCCACACATTGATAAGTAATTATCTAAGTTGCCGATCGACCCGTTCTGCTGTGATCAATCGGCGAAGATTCGGCTCAGGGGTTCACTAAATGGCTGTCAGTGCCGCAGAAAAGAACCAAAAGATGTAAAGTTCTGTGGGGAAGATCATGTGACCAGGCAGTCACTAGATACAATTGGTGCACTGCTAGAGAGAGGGCAGGGTTTAAAAAGGGGCATGCCCGAGCCTGTATCAGAAGAGGAAGGGGATGTGACTTTGTAAATGGTTGGTATATTAAGAAAAAAGGCTTGTTACATACATAATACATTAAAAATGTGATTTCAGAATTGTTTTAAAAATTGCTACAAATATATACTGTACATTTATAGCTCTTTGTTGGTAGCTGCGAGTACATATATGTTGTGATGGATTGAGGAGGGATATTATTCATTTGAGGGACCTTTTGGAGGTCGCTAGATAGCGGTGTGTATTAACCCTCGTCACATACAGATCACATAATCACAGGCGTGCTGTTCGTGACACTATCTAATAAAGTAGATGGCAAGGAGAAAGTAATACGAATACTGGGTTCTCGTTTGAATGTTACTACCGAGAATTCTTGGCTGAACACTACTATGACACGTCATAATTGGATTAATGTAGCAGTTTAAAGCTGTGCAATTTTCTCTTTTCTGTCATTTGTGTGACAGATGTTGTCACACCACAACCAAATGATCTCTGTGTTTACAAAATAACTTACAATAAAGTAATACTTGCGTTTCATTTAACCACTTGAACATGCACCTTTGAATGCTGGTCTTTATTACTTACAAATATTAATATAAAATGAGCCTGGTACACAACACAGTTATTAAAAACTGTGCAGAAAGTGTCACAAAATATGATTGTGACAGTGGGGGTAAATGTGACTGCTTTTAATAAAGGTCAAGCCCGCCATTACCCTTACCTGCTAATAATACATTTATATTAGGTTATAGATATCTATATACAGCTCAACCCCCTTAGAACGCTGTGCCTAGGGTCCAAAGAATCACATCGCGTTATAAGCGGATCGCATTAGAAATATTGTACAATTGTATGCATTGTTCAATAAAGTATTTAAGATACCAATAATCGTGTTGTAAAGTATTCATAAATACAAAAAATTGGGAGCCACGCTTGTATCGCGATATAAGCAGATTTGAGTTGTAACGGGGTTGAGCTATATTATGAAGCCTGGTTCCAGGGGTTCATTTTTTTTTTCAGGAGAAACGTTGCAAGGTTGTATGCGACTTTTCCATGTAACTATTTTTATGTAACCAAAGTTGTGTTGCATTTCGACCCACCAATCAGGGGCTGGGTCATATTGAACACCTGGCCTTAACTCTCGTTTTGTATCCATAATGTGCCATGGGGTATAAAAGGTGGGGAGAGAGGGCCCAGTTAGTCAGAAGAGGTTACTGAACCTTAAGCTTTTGCTTTGCCGGTTCCAGGTATAAGGTGTAAGTTCAATTCCTGTTGGGACAGGGACAATCTTCTCACTAGGTCCCTGCACCTAGATCTGTAGGGTATTCCCAGTTCCCCCAATTGGGAATGTTTGTTGTATGTCTGTAACAGTTGTGGATATATTATTGTCCAATAAATTAAATGTTATTAACTCTGTTGTTCTGTCTGGCGAATTGATCCCTGGTGTGATAATCCTGGTCTCCTGTGACAATGACAACCCTATGGACCACTACCAATCAGTTGTATCCAAAGCCATGCTCATGCAACAGTATCGGCTAAGCCAGCGGTGCGCAAACTGTGGGGCGCGACCCCCAAGGGGGGCGCGACACTGCCGACGGGGGGCGCGGGGTTTACAGAGGCCCCGCGCGCTTCCCAGAAGGCACTTAAATTAAGTGCCGGGGGAGCTGCAGGGCCTCTGTAAACCTAACTTACCGTGGCTCCGGCGGCTTCCTCCCTGTGTCGCCATGGCAACGCGGCGTCAAAATGACGCTGCGAGGTCATGTGACGTCACGTTGCTATGGCAACGTGACGTCATTATGCCGGAGCGCGGGTAAGTTGGGGTTGGGAGGGGGGCGCGGGAGTGAGGGGACAGCCGGCAGGGGGGCGCAGGGAAAAAAGTTTGCGCCCCCCTGGGCTAAGCCATTTTACAGCTTCTAATATCTGTAATCATACTGGTGTAAGACTATACTAAAACTTATCTAGTGGGGGCACCTTGATCTTGTGCCTCTTACCATCAGTGTTGCAAGTTACTGTCTCATATTAAGAGATATATTTAAATTGTGCATATCTGGCAATCGTTGTCTACCTTTCTTGTGTGCAGGCAATGTCTGGCAGACCAAAAGCAAACTTCATGGCTAACAATCTGTGCCAAATGTATTAATAAGATAGCTGAATTTGACAGACGAAAGATGAAGCAAATACAAAAACAAAAAAATTTGTTCTGCTTCAATGAACACATATTGTGATGATATGTACACATCTACTGTACTGTATGTTTCTTTTAATAATAAAGTGTAAATGTTGATGTGGTTACTGTAGTAAATTGTTAATTCACAGTCTGCATAGTTTACTGCACAACAAAAGCCCACAGAGGTACTGACTGTTTCTTTTTTTTTTTGTCTTTAAATTCCAATGGCAGCATGTAAGCAGGAAGGGAGTTATGACCTCCAGGAATGTTGTAAGTCATTAAACCACCAAACTGAAAACCCTATCAATGATTTACACCAGTGGTCTGTCCATTAGAGAACCACATATTAGATGATGGAAAAATAAAAATACATTTTGCTGTCGAATTATTTAAAATATCCTTTAACGATGAACACTGAAATGTATGCATCCCTCCAAATCACTAAAACCTAAAAATAAAATAAAAAGAATTTGTAATTTTCTGGCAAGTGTTTTAACTTTTCCTACTTATTCAGACAAGTACAATTTATTTATTTATAAAAATGTTTTACCAGGAAGTAATACATTGAGAGATACCTCTCGTTTTCAAGTATGTCCTGGGCACAGAGTTATAAAAAAATACATGGTTCCATTAAAATAACAGGGTTATACAGTGAATTCACAGACATTTCATGGATAGTTGGAAAATTGAGTACAAGGTCAAGTTTGTCACATCAATTGTATAACAAACCCTAGACAAAGAATGATTTCCTAGCAACCCAAATCATACATTGTTTCTTAAGCAATCATGATTAGTATGTGACCAAATGAAATTTTTGGAAGAAAGAAATGGATTAGAGTAAACAAAAAGGATTTAAAACACACGCGCCCACGCGCACGCACACGACCACTAGATTCCATAAACAAACTGCACCTACAATATATTTACAAAAACAAATCACTGTACATACTGTATTAGCAAACTCAATATTCACACTTATTTGTAATGCATGTTATATTTCACACTAATTAACAATGTAGATCTGGTACTAATTGTTTACACGCAAGCACACAATTAAAGGCAATTACTTTAAACTAGATGCTGTCTGATGAAGGAAGTATAAAAAACACAAGTTCCACAATACAGGACACAGATCATTTTACATCAACATTTGCGAAGTTAATTACTTCATAATGCAAGTCTTATACAAGTCATCATGGAGGCCAAAACATTTCCATTCAATTACATGTAACCCAATTCTGAATTGAAGCAATGTTTTGTTAACACAAAAATGACTGAATTAGATTAATAAAGATTTATAAGAGTACAGACCTCACAAAGAACATATAACTCTAAATTATCAAGCAAATTAAAGTCTATATATCTCTATTTATGGTGAAAGACAAAAGTTAGAGAAAGTTTGTTGTCTATCTTTAAATATCTAGAATTAAATAGAGAGCAGCTCAACAATAAGGGAGTAGTTTGTAATGTAAATACAACTACATTACAACTATAATCAAAACTTACAAAAGCTTAGCATGCAACATAAAACCTTAACAACTATTTCACTTTATTTTCTGTGAATATGTCACAACCAAGATGTCAAAAATTGATGAATTAAATGAACTCAAATTATTTCTACAGAAAGATGTCTGCCTTTCATTTTTGTAGCGTAAAGTATTTTCATTTTTAGAGTA